>NC_063200.1:6420438-6477938 GCF_017589495.1 Alosa alosa | reverse complement strand
GCATTAGAGACTTTGATTCGATGCCCATCTTTGCCTCACTAAATGATTTGAAGATGGAGTCATAACTTGGCGCGGGCCAACGCTTCTGGGCCTTGCCACAAAGACCAGATGAAGTAACGGACTCCGAGCATGTCCAGGATTGTTTCGGAAACGTCTGCGTGGCTGCCTGGTCCCTGTCGGAATCGAAAAAAAAAAAAAAAAAACTTGGGACTAAAACTCGGGGCTCTGGACGGGGGTGAGTGCGGTTTTCATCTAAAGGCGGAGGACTGTGCAGGGAACGGTAGCCAGGCACATAAGGGCAGATCATTACCACGAGTGGTCCCTCCGGATGACATGGGTCTGGGGAGGAGAGGGAGGCGGTGGGCGTTAGGAGGGGGGGAAGCGGGTGGAGGGTTTTCTTCATTCACCCCAGACTCTTGGTAAACCTCCAGGATGGAGGGCTGGGAGACACTGCAGGGATCCTGAGACCACTGAATCACTCAGGAAGCTTCAGTGAAAACTTCAGGAGCATCCCTGAGCAGCGCACTGTTTATCCAGTGATATCATCGCCTGTGAAAGGCGCTCGGAAAACAGGTGTGGAAGCAAAAAAACTTCAAAGGGGTTGTTTCCCTATATGTAAAGCTTGTTGGCAGTTACCATTTAACTGGAACCTGTGTTGTCTCTGTCTGTTTCTTTGCCCGATAGGTCAGTGCTTTGATGTTCTTCTTTATGTTTCTGACCCAGCTCACTCCTCCCATGTTGTCTCTGGTAACGAGCCGGCCAGCGTCAACATTTCTCCCATACAAGGAATGGATAGATAAAATGTTTAATGAGAGAGGGGTTGTTTAGAAATGTTTTGTCAGCCACCATATTTAAGCTTTGACCCTTGCCCTCCCGAGTATATGGGGTCAGCGCCATAGTAACGGAGCTGCTTTTTCACCTAGATTCTTCTGAGGCAGGCACACAAAAGAGGGTGTCTGTCTGTTTGATAAATGATGACCCAAGGCAGGCCACATGCCTTCATTTTAACTGGAGCACAGTTGTACAGTGACTTTTGGTCAAAAGATATTGTGAAACACTTTCATGATTTGACTGTCTAGATGCTGATTGCACATCCTCCAGCCATCCTCTATTTCAAGGGGTCAGCCAGCTTGGTGAACTGTTATGCAGGGTTCCTACGCAGTATGGAAAACCTGGAAAAGTATGGAATTTGATTTTAGTAATTTCCAGGTCAGAACCAAATCGAGAATTTGTGTTTCCCCCTGTTCTATGCATAATGAACCATTCCTACTGTTGTGTAGCTTAACTGTCAGTCCCCTATACCATTGTGCACTGGTATGTGTTTATTAACGCGCCTCTATACCATTGTGCTCTGCTATTTTCTGGCTAAAACACTGGTAGACTTTTTTGATTTTGTAAAAGTTACCAAGACATGGATACTGCATTATCTGATAAACTGTTATTGCAAACAAATAATACTGTTTACGGTGATTTCTGAGGCCTCTGCCAGCAGTGCACTAGTCTCCAACATATGTAGGCTATGCTGTATAGAGAACTAAAAATGTGAGTGCACCTTCCAACACAACACTTCCCCAATGAAAAGTATTCAACAATAGGCAAGTGTTTTCTGAGGGCTAACAAGTTAATAATAAACATTATATTATTATACAGCTCCTCACAATGCTAGTAGAACACTCCATTGTCTAGAATATGGTCAGAAAAAAATCTATCGAAGTTTGAAAATTTGAGTATGGAAAAAGTATGGAATTTTGAAATGGAAAATGTGTAGAAACCCTGGTTGTGGAGCATTCTCTGAAGCATGATTTTAATTGATTTCTCCCTTGTTTTTCCGACTTTCGGACAAAGACACAGACGTTATTACTTGAAGAGGAATTGCTTACTCCTTTATGACTCACTGGATTAAACACCATGGGTCAACCCTTCAGAGAGTTGAATCCCAGTTTCAGATTGCCAGTGTTTGTGTTCAGCCAGAGGTCTCTTCCCTCTCAGCCTCGCATGGCTGGTTCTCTCTGGTCCTGTTTGGCTATTCTCACAACATGTTTTGTATTTTGCTCTTACACAGAAACACTTGGCAAAAGGTAAAAGAACAATGTGCCTTAAAACCACTCCATCCAATACACAGCCTCATCACAGGAAGGAATTTATTTATTTTGCAACATAAAATAGCCCCTATGAACATAAAAACCTCACTACGATAAACTAAATCCGATTATCTTAAATAGGTTCTACCCTCCCCAAATCTGTTATTGGTCTCCAAAGAAAGCCTGCCATTTCTAACAGACTCTCCAGAAAACCCCCTTAACTCTCCATATGGGCTCCTTGCTGAGTTATACCGCAGTGCCTCTGTTGTGCTCCCCAGTGGTTGTGGTGGTGGTGATCTGGCCCTTAATGATGCTACCAGATGAGGGGCGACCATGAGAGTTCAGCAACTCGTGCTGGGGGAACCTCAGCATCCCCTGCTGACCTCCTGTCTTGGCGGCCGCCACATGGCCGAAAAACCGCGGGTGCTGAATGATATTGTGGCTATTCAGTTTCAATTTTCACTCTTGTTCAAGAGAATGTAACAGGGCTTAGACTTTGATAACTGCATGGGGAAAGTGCATTTGGTCAAAACTGCAGAAGTGCACTGTTTTTTTTATTTTTATTTTTATTTGTTTTATTTATTTTTTTTTGGAGGGGTTGGGGGTACAGCTTCATATTACTTAGATACTCCATTTCTACACAAATAACACATACATCTATTTGCACTCATATCAGTTTTATATGTCACAAAAACACAACCTAAACAAAAAGGCATGCAAATGTCCATACATGGCCTAAGTTTATTTAAAGGTGAAGTCAGTAATTCTAATCCCATGCCTTTTTGTCAAATTCAACAAATTGCTCCCCATGGTCCTCTATTTGACCATTTAGTGTTAAGCTAAACACATCCCCAACACAGTATTCTTACAAAGCACTGGCTTTGTAAATGGGAAACAGACATACTGGCTCAGATCAAGCCATAAACAATCCCAGCCAATCAGCACGATGCTTCAGGAGCGCAAAGGGTGTCATTTGATTGCCTGTTGAGCTCAGATATCCACAACCTTTTACTTTGACTGAAGGTTTTTAACTAAATAGGTATTAGTATACTGTATCTTCTACAATTCTGGACACTTTTGGAACAGTTTTTCTGTTTAGGAAAATACTCCCTGTCCTAAAAATAAATCCCTGTTCAGAGTATTGAATGGGAAGCTTACCTGTTTCTGCTTTGGGTTATGTGACTGATTCACTGTGTGTGTGTGGATTACACTCTTAAAAGTCCTGAGAGATTTCCTCCCATTTAGGATGACAAGGGCACGAAAGTGTGTGTTGTTTAATGTATGTTGACAAAGACTAGGGCACATTTTTTCCCCATAATTACCAGTATGTTAAAACCCTTTGTTGTGTTCTTCAAAGGGTTGTAACTGAGCATGGATTTTGATGTGTACAGTGTGGGATTTCTGAATAGACCCTTTCAAGAGAGTTCCATTATCAGCATCATAGTTGGCTCCACAAGACTTCCGTTGTAACATTCCATATGTTATCTTAATGCAGAGGAAGTAGATTGGGAACCAAATAGAATGTTCAAGCATTGTTTTTGTTTTTATTGTTGAAAGGGTCTATAGGTTAAAGGTATTAGCACTTCTTTATGTATGCTTCACATTGAAAGATCTGAGACACACAAGATCCCTCGCATCAACAATCTGCCCTGAGACGGTGAACAACTGGCTTCAGGGTGAGTAGAAAGGGACATTGGATTCTGTTTACAGACCCGCTGTGGTTTAGTTACCAGCTAGTAAACGCATTATTATCGATCTGTGATCTCGTCGGAGTCATGGTTTATACTCCCTATGGTCGGAGTGCAAGCTTGTGGAGTTTGACATACAGTAAGAGTGTTTCCAAGGTGTTTAGCTGCTAGCCTTTTCCTAGTTTGGTTCGTATGGTAGCCTAACACTGGACCTGAGGCTACTTCGAGATATTATTCCAAAGGGGACAGATAGGCTACTGCACTTAAAACTTTAAACAATTGAACGAACCTTTCCGGACTTTGTAATTGCGACCAGTGATTGCATTGGGTGAATGAAGCCGAAGTTGAAACTTAGGCTCCATGGCACATAGACTGTGGGCTCGCCCTTCTATGAATTAAAAAAAGACTACAAGCTGCCCCACCAAGTTTGCGATAAAGTAAGCAAGAAAAGTTTTTTTTAAGTCAGGATATGGCGAGTCAATTGCATTTATTCATCCAAAGTTACAGACCAGTTTCCATAGTGCAAATCTTATCAATAGTTTGAATGTCGTGTATGTTTCTGCTCATTGACAAAATAGCGTTCAGTATGATTCATTCCCAATTAATTTCCCCTGTTAAAGGGTTCGCTTTTGTTTCGCTAGTTTGTTTTCATTTTGTATGAGATTTTGTGATGTAGGCAAGCCTATGATAAACGGCTTATGGCCAATATGTAACTCAGCTAGGCCTAATGTTAGTTTCTTCAGCCATGTCAGCTAGCCTCAGACTCATTATCTGCTATGGCTGCTAGTGCTAGTACAGAGTAGCTTACCATGCCAGTGACGTAGCCGATTGTTGAAATCCAACATGGCGCCGCCCGTGTAACAACAACAACACTTTCAACGTACAATTTTATCCCTTTTAATAAATGCAGCCATTTTAATCATTGTACCAATGAGAAGAAATAAAATACATCTGTTATATCACCTTTACTTCAAATTCCAGTTCAGTTCATCTTTAAAGGTATTAGCACTTCTTTATGTATGCTTCACATTAAAAGATCTATGACAATTTTCTTTGAACATTACAAAGGCGGGTTTCAACGCAGATTGATCCAGCATCCCTATCATTTCCTGGAAGAACCATGTGATTATTAGCACTGATGCTATAGGAAATCTCTTGAGAGTGTTGATCAACCTGAGCTGGTTAGAATTCTATTAAAAGACAACTGAGAAGAAGTCACAAATTACTTACCGTAAGTGGGCTGAAACTTTGTTGATTAATGGGATGTCAAAATCATATTTAAAGGGGAACTACGCAACTCTTTTTTTAGAAAAACACACCCCTTCCTAACACACATACAGGTTAGTGTATCTTAATAGATTTTATAGTGGATATTATTTAAAATTTAAGAACAAATTATGTTTATTAGATTGCAATAAGTGTAACAAATATTAAAGGACACATTGACTTTTATTATACACATTTTTTTAGAAAGGCCTCAGGTATGCAGGTATGAATGTTTTCATGGTATATTTTCCCACAGTGTGTGATTTTATATGAAGAGGGTAAGACGGGCTTCATGTTTGGCAAAAAGCCGACCCCCATGTTTCTGTTTTAACAGGCCCTCTCAGACAGGGTCAAGCTGAATCCAGGTGTGTCCAGAGGTGAGCTGCTGAGTTCATTGTTCATTCCTTTTAGCCTCAAACGTTTTCTTTGAGCAGCTTCAAACTCAGCTCTTCGAACTGGACATTAACATAAAATGACCGCTCTACTGTCCTACATGTGTTTTAGCGAAGCAGAAAAGGGGAAAAAGGAGAGTCTTGTGTTTCGTCATTCAGAAAGGACCAGAAAGGTGCTCTTATTTCAACAGCTAGTCGTGGAGACATTTGTTCGAGTAGAGTTTGGCATGTTCGGTGACCTGTAAATATCTTTTGTTCTGACTATGAGTGGCTTCCTTTGGAATGTTAAAGCAATTACCTTGTTTACTAGATTTCTGTAGCAATGAATTCATGTCATGGTGGCGTATCACAAGAAATGCTCTCGGCTGACAGAACTCCACAGGACTCTAACAGGTTGCAGAATTGTTTTATGTAAAACCTTTCGGGTGAAATCACACAAATCCATTTCATGAAACAACTTTCCCTGGCCGTGCTGAATTAAAATCACATTGGCCTGACCCAGTATTAGTGAACCCATGCTGGGTGAGTTTCAGAGGAGTTTGTGAAATACAGATTCATAAAAGTTTTGCTGGCAGATATCCAGACAGCCCGCCAGACATACTCTACTACGTGACAACACATGGAAAAGCACTAAAAGCTTGTGGTTTATATGTTTCTCCATACCACTGTATGTTTTCCCTCGTCTCCCCTATCTCATTTGTAAATACGATTCTCTTTGTGTTTTGACTGTGAGCTGGGTGATTACCACACACATTTTGTTGTGTTTTTTTTATTTATTTTTATTTATTTTTTTCCAAAAATGGGGTACCCTACCCACATTGAAGGTGTTGAGGGAGGGGTGGGGGGGGCATATGGGTGGGGGCGTTTGCGGAGCCGTGCGGGCCCCTCGTGGTGAGCGCTCCGCAGGGTTGTTTTTATTACCCCTCCACAGGAGTCCCAGACTCCCCTGCCTGGAAGGGCTTGGCATTCTGGGGCAAAAAAATTATCATAAAAAACGTTCCCGGGAGTAGAAGTAGCATGGAGGGAGGGGGGCAAAAGTGAGTCTTTCGCCCTAAATGGGAGAACAGTTAAGATCTCAACTCCTCTCTTTTTAAACTAGCTGGGAGACATAGGTTAACGAGCTGAAATTACCGCAGCCATTTTCTCCTTTAGTGCTACTGTGATTATAAAAACATATAAACATAGGCCATTTTCTTCTGCCCATCCTTAATAGTGAGAGAGACGCCAGGCATGATGTCAGCTCATTACCTGCGGGAGGCCAAACAGCCCCAGCATTATGAAGCCCAGTGCAGGGCAGGCCTGGCCAGCCAACACTGCTGTTCATCACTGGAGGTCCTCCAATCCAAACCAGGCTAGTACATATGTATACCTTTGCCATTATGATTGGAAAGTGCTGCAATTACACATCCACTGGGCCCAAATGATTGCCGAATTTGTCATTCTTTTGGCTTTGCTATGGTTAGGTGTCACAGGTTTGGGTGTACCTGCCATGGATAGCCAAGTGAATGGCCATCAAGATTTGCTACGGCCGGCAGTACCACTTAGCTCATACACAGGCGGTGTCCCACAGTGTAGCTTTGCGGCCTCCTCCGGCGTCCATAGCCGACACCTCAGACTTATGGCCACAAGCTCTGTCCTCCTCCTTGAACCTGCCCCTCTGCTCATTCCACAACTCACTAAGTAGCAATAACTGTCATCCTGTCCACCCAGAGTTATAACCTCGGCCATTACACCAATCCTCGTGCCCTTCTAGTGCACTCTTACACAACCTGGCTACGGCTAACAGGACCTACATCCCTTCCTTTCTCAGACAGCTGCTCCAATGACTCAGGACGCACTGATTGAAATGCAGTTTCATTATACAGTAAGGGCCATTAAATGGTGTGGATTGCAATGGTCAGTCCAATTACTATGAGAGAACCTCATAATCAAGATCTGGATGGTGCTGTTGAGCTTTGCGGAATCCATAACGGGTCTTTGTGGTTTCTTGCATAGCACCATATTAACATGCAACTCACTGTGTTTCTGGTAATCTAGCATGTTTCTTAGAGTTCTTAGAGTGTTCTAACTTGTTTGTGATTGATTTGTGTGTGCGTGTGTGTGTGTGTGTGTGTGTGCGTGCGTGTGGGTGTGTGTGTGTGTGTGTGGGAGAGAGTGAGCAAGATCCGATTCCATCAGTGCAGCAGTGTGGCGTGTGTTAAGCCCCCTCAGCTGTCGCATAGGCTCACTCCACAGCAAACCCCACACTGTGTGACACACTCTGAGACTCCCCGCCACAGGTGGCCAACAGTCCCTGGGATTTACGGAGCAAACTTCCGCTCTAACACGCTCTAAGATCCACTCAGGAGACTTGACAGGCCAAAATGTGTGTACAAGCCCTGCACACCCCAAGACATCTGCAATGCACTATCTGAAGAGATTGTGAAGGATTTTAAGAAGCAAAATCATTGATTTTTGAGACATAACATCGTAATCACTTTTTCAAGTGAGAGAAGCTAACACAACATTTGTGAACGGAGGTGTTAGGCTATACCATCTCCCTAAATCTAAATGCCAAACACATACTTGTCTCGTTTTGCATGTTAAGAAATGTATTCAATGACAAAATAGCTCCTTTTTGTCATCGTATCAAAAGGCCAGTTCAGATAGAAACCTCTTGCTGTCCTGATTCAGACTGTAGTCCGCCAGTTGGCGACCCCTGCTTTAAGCTAACAACCCTACTCCTCTTCTGAGTATCCTCCCCCAACAGAAGGTAAAGCAGCACCATACAGTAGCATCATATGGGTACCGAAAACTGAAGATGGATGCTTTGGCTTCAAGTCCATCCCTATTACCATAAGTAGTTACCCAGCTCTGATATCTACAGATCCTCCGTCTTTGGTTCAAGCTGTGTTGAGCTTTAAGTGGGTTGGACAGGCATTCTTTCCTGCCCACAGTCAGTGGGGGTTGTTTCTGTTTTTGGTTGGCTGCCGACAGCATTCTCCACCAGCGCGTGGAGTGAGTGTGTGGACTCACTCATGTGTGTCCTTCATTCAGCCCGAGTCAGCGGATGCCGGCACTGTCATCAGTTTGGGCCAGAAATATGCCAATTCAAACCGCAGTGTTGTCGCGCTTGATGGAAAACTCAGACCAGACCGAACGCTTTCACCACAGGGGCTGAGCTGTGTCTTTGGCTTGTTTTGAATATGTAAATGAGTTTGTTTAACCTCACTGGTTTAACCTCACTGGTAGATGCTAGTTGTGTGACTTCTGTTTCATATGTTGGAACACTGGTTCTGAGCCCCACTGGGAATACACATACACACACACACACACACACACACACACACACACACACACACACACACACAATGGTAGATTTGCCTCATGGTATTGCCATGTTTTCAGTACATCTCACCCTGCTCTGTGTCCACATGGATCTTTTTTGTCCTTCTGCATGCTGAGAGAGAGAGCGAGTGTGAGGTGTTCTCTGGTCTATTCTGGAGACAGAATTTGCTGCTGTTCTCCTGCCCCAGTGACCTCCCACACTGGTCCCAGGTACACTGGATGCCCGGAATCCACACACCTCTCCAGAGGGAATCTGTATTGACGGTCATCATTATGACACATCAGCATCCGATGTGCGTGCCAGTTGCCGATGCCAGATACAATACGTCCAAACCAGGAAGGCACCTTTATGAGGGAGATGTATGGGCCTTTGGCAGAGCTCCTCTTATATGACCTCATTTCCTGTCTCTCTGCACCTCCTCACCTGCTGAGACCAGGAGGGAGAATGAAGATGAACAGACACTACATCAGCTGAAATGATAGGTCAGATCTGGAGGTCAGTCTGAGGCCAGAGGCGTACCTTTGTGCTGGGGACACGCCGGCTATTTCCAATTTTAAACCTGGAATGTGGAAAGCTGTATCCATTAACCTGAAGTAGAAACATTGTGTTGTTTTGCTGAAGTAAGGGTTCAATCAATCTGTTTTCACCTTTTATGGGCCCAGCGGGCCCAAATCCCTTTCATTATCCGTGCCCTGTTTTTGTATCGACACTTTCATTATGCTTGCCCTGTTTTCCTTCAGGAGCGCTATTTTTCAAACAGCTGTCAAAAGTGGTCGAGTGCTCCCCATTGGAAAATTTGCCTTTTTTTTTTTTTTTGCCCGGCTGCGTCCAATTTTCAGGGCCACAGCCAGCAGATGTCTTTCATCCAAGTGTCATTGGTCTCTCTACCTTGGTGCTTAATCCATTTATCCACTCACTGTCTGTTGAGCATTTCTGAGGGAAGCGTTTACATCTGTTCACTATGGAGTAATTATCATCTCGCATGTTTGATCTTTTGCCACGGGGCTTCTGCTCTCTGACTGTGACGTCAGCCCCTTGGCCGCTGATACACTTCAGGACGTTGGCTCATTAAGCCATCAGTCGGGCCGTGGTGCGATACGTCTGAGCAATGCGCTAAAGCCAGTGCAGTTCATGCGTCGGTAGAGGTTCGGGGTAGACGGTGGAGTTAGCGGTTAAAATAGAGAGGAGCCAGTGAAGTGGGACGTGATCTGCATGTGATGTCAGGGGTAGTTGTGTGCCTGGGCTAATACGTTTCACCTTGGCTGTGTGTGTGTGTGTGTGTGTGTGTGTGTGTGTGTGTGTGTGTGTGTGTATTTGACTCTTTGATGTTGTTCATATGGGTGAAGGAGTCTGACTATTTAATTAACTACTCATCCTTTGATGGCTTGATGCTGATTAATAATGTGCAGTGCTCAGGCTGAATGCTGAACAGATGTTGCCTGTCATCACCTAACACAGGAAAGCATGTTGTCACGGAAATAATAGCAATATGTTCCATGTGTTTTTTTAGTTGCAAATTAATATGCATTTGCATATTTTTGTAACCTTGGCTTGGTATATAGTCTTTGTTGGTGTACAATATCATTGCACAGTCTCCAATTTTGACAGCTGTATCCAGATTCAGTGTAAAATGCACTGATTTGTGTCATGAAGCCATGCGTCACATGGTGTGTCCCATATCAGTTCTTCAGTGGTGTCCTTTTGTAATTTTACACTTGTGTGTGCTGAGTGGTACATTAGGGAGAGGGCTCTGTTGTGTGAGACTGTGAGTGAGGGATTTGGTGAGGATTTGGTGGTGTTTGAGGGCCACTGTGTGACACTGAAAGCCATCTGGGCCGATGATGTGAGGGGTGAGCTCACTGTTTTGCCTGGGTGGGCCTCAGTCCCAGGACGCTACAGGCGGCCACGTTGCTGCACATCTCCAAAGGCTATTAAAGTCTTAGGAGGTTCTCTCTGTAATGCTAACCGTGGTTTTGACTTTCTTTCAACAGTCTGCCTTATTGCTGCAGTTATAAACTAATTGATATTTTTTTCTACTCAATAGTCCAAGTGAGGTGGTTGACCTTATTCCAGTTTTAGGCCTGTTTTGTTTTCCAGTACCTCACTTTATTCCAGCAGTTGATCTCATTCTGTCATATTTGCTCAACAGTTCTAGAATGTTTTAAAAAGGATACATGAAGGGAAGACTTGACTAGACTCCCTTTGTCAGTGTATGTGAGAGATTGAGAGACTTGCCACGTCAAAGCAAAATCTAAACAACCTTATGTTGCAATTCTATATTATTGAACATTTACAAATAGCTTTTGTGTGTGTTAGTGGTAAATAAATGAATGCTGACTCATGCAGACTGAATATGTCATGATGTCAATATAATGCTTGAAATAATACAGACACTCAATGTCTCTCAACCAGAGAGTCTGGTTGGAGACAGGACACTGGACACAATATATACTGATAATGAAACCGTAAAATTATCCAGAGGACAACAGCCTTGTTCCAGTGAGGTTTTTTCTTCTAATGATGCATGTGACACAAGCACAGGCCAGCCAAAAGGCGCCGAGCATTCTAGTATTGAACTCCGACCACCACTTGATGGAATATCTCATCCATTTGTGAAATTGGCAGAAATTGGTGTCTAGAGAGAAGTCTTTTGGTGTTGCGAGATGTTGAGCTCATCGTCCTCCTTGCGAATGAGATTGTTTTGGAAGGCACCTGAAATTACCCAATGGATAGCTCAAAGCAGAGACCACCACCATTTGCAAATACAAGTTCGTTGTCTGTTTTCTCTTTTTTTTTTTTAAACAAACATGGCCTTGACAAACTGGGAAACAGTGACTCATCCTCGGTCATCTGCAATCTGCTCCTGCCATTCCTGGATGGAGCTGATTGTGATGAGACTCATCATGGGGACAGCTGGGATGGTGAGAGAAGGATGAGTGAATGCAGGACATGTTGTCTCTTGGACTTCACAGGCCTCTCCAACATGGCTCTCAGAGCCTGCTTTTTGTCCTGGCTCTGTCTTCACCATCATTGACTAACACGCAACTCAAAGAAAGTCTTATACAGTTACACTC
Source organism: Alosa alosa (assembly GCF_017589495.1). NCBI lineage: Eukaryota > Metazoa > Chordata > Actinopteri > Clupeiformes > Clupeidae > Alosa > Alosa alosa. The sequence goes on along the minus strand of NC_063200.1, from coordinate 6,466,109 downwards.
ATCTAGTCAAGTCTGACTAGACGCCAAACAATACGGACAATATTGGTTCCATGATTGTTTTGGAAATTTTTGGTTTAACCAAATCAGCACAGTCTACATTTGATAAAGGCGATGAGATTTGGTCAAGTGCTGAGGGACTTACCACCATTGAGACGTCTCGAAGGCTGACATCACCACGGCCACTCAACAACTCACCCCCTCAGACTGGCACTGTGGAGAGGCTGCTGGCTTTGCTAATAATGAACCAGTGGACCTCATTATCCTGTTGTTACGGTCACGATTGATTTTGTTTCCATGCATGTTTTCCTTTTCCTAAGTGGATCTAACCAGCACTGGCTTTCTTCAAGTCTCCAATCACATGGAATACACGCCTTTTGAAGTGAAATGTGACAGAGAAAAAGCAGAGCAGACACGAGGAAGTAGACAGACTCGTTATTATTCTCTCTGGATTGGAGGAGTTGTGTATTTTGCATCTGGTACAGTTGTGAATGTTCCGTCTGGTGACGCGTGTACACAATGTGCTTTTCCATTGTGTGGCGGTGGGGCTTTTCAGTGACTCACGAGGAGGCAAAGCTGCACTACGTGCGGTGCCAGTAATAATTGGTGATGAACACTGGAGTAGGTGTCGGCCATATTGGCCTTCATCACCAACAAGGGAATGGAGTCCTTTTAACTTGCAGTTGCTCAACCACTGCATCACAATCCACAATCCTAATCCTGATCTTGTTTGCTCAGCTACATAATTTGGCACTGTGGGGGACAGAGATGATTGCAGTGGTCTTGTACTGTACCTATATAACACATTCTGTTCACTCACAAGGCATGTGGCATGTGCTTACAGGTTTTTCAGCCAACAACCAATTAATCATTCATTCTGAAAACATCCATACATATTCTCCTTTCCAGAGTGAGACAATCAAAGCCCCTCTCAACCTAAGCCATGATAGAGTTAAAGTATCCTTGTGACGATGGACTCCATGACAACCAAAGAAAGGCAGTCTCATCCACATCTTTATTTACAATATTTACATTGCCAATGCTCACCCATCCACACAGACCCCCTCCCCCACACACAGAGAAACCCAAACACTCACATAAACACACATAGAAACACAAACACACATACACACAAAGACCATTCATAACCCCCCAACACGCGACATGTTTTGGAAGTTGTAGCTCAAGGCAACGACGTGACCCTGTTCCCTGTTCTGGAGAGCCGGTCCGTACCCCTACAGTCAAATGTGTTTTTTCAACTTGACTAATTATGTTTATCCCTCACCCCCACCCTGATGACAGCCGCCTCACAGGCCTGAGACTCTCGTAAAGCGTCTACTTTGGCATAATTGTGCTATGCTTAGACATATTAGAGTTCCTATGAGCTCATATGGAATAGATTTCCCAAGTAGGAGTTGCCCCAAAGCCCTTTGTGTGTATTAGAGCTGAGCTGTATTGTATGTAGCTGTTTTGATTTCATCCACATGAAAGTTATGAGGCACAATTTTGGATGCAATTTTGGATTCTTTTTTTTTATGGCACGTGGACTGTAAGTATTTAAAAAATGTGCAACAAGTGCAAGCCCAAACTTAAGTTAATAAGGCACATTCAAGTCCTACTTCTAAGATCTTTCATTTTCAGACGCCACGTCCTGCCTATTTGTTTGTTCCATGAGACGATGCTGCATAGCTCTTTCATTCCCCTTGGTCGTTTAAGAGCTTTTCAGTAGACACATTGGAAAGAAATGCATTATGTTGGAGATCCAAGTTCATCTGTGCACAGTCACTTTTGTATGAAGGCTACAACCTGAAGTAGTTCTCGGATATTTTCCCCTTTGCTTTGCTTTTGTGATTTATGTTCTGTTTTTCCCCTCGCTCGTTCTCAAATAATTTCCCTCTGACTTTACAGGAGAACTGTTAATAGTTTACTCAAAGCCCAGCGGCATTGTTTGTTCTGTGCTGCGGTCAACAGCACGGTGCAGATTTTAAGACATGTTATAGAAAGGTGAGGTAAATCGTGCTCTGGCAGGCAAGATTACAATATGTAACCTCTTAAAAGATAGATTTAATCCTTTGAGAAAGATTAAGTGTGTTTTTTCTTTCTTTCTAAAGGAACGCTCAATAAAAGTTAAATTAATGAGCTGTTATAGAATGTTGGCCATTGGAAGTTTTGTTATGGACATGTTCGGTTGTGTTTCCTGCCAGCTGATTGCTTTGACGTTTTGTGTTAATGCATGAACTGAAAATGAGAAAAACCTGCCGACACGAAAAAACACTTGGAACTGAGGATGCCGTAAAAGTTTCCCCTCGTGTTTCGGTGCTTTGTGGGAAGGTGTTGACCTTTGTTCGCTGATGCTCCTCCACAGGGATGTACCTCCTGGACATGATCTACATCGACTCGGCCTATCCCGCGTCAGACAGCATCTTAGAGACGGAGCAGAGAACCAATCAGATGAACAATCTTCTGCGGGTGATCTCAGATCTCCAGGTGTCCAGCAAGTACGGTTAGTGTACTCCTATGAGCCCCCAGATGAAACATTCATTGTTTTGGGCAGCTCATAACGTAATGTGAGATAACATGTACAGTGTGTATGCTTTAATTAGCTGGATAATTAGAGTGATAAATGAGATGTGATTGCATGTACAGTAGTTTTTAATGTGAGCTGCCTCTGCTAACGGAGCAGTGGCTCATGTCAGACTTGTTTGAAAATTCTTCCCCTTTTGCACGTTTCTTTGCCTTGTTCTGTCCTCCAGGCCGTTGGACGCGTATGTGTGTGTGTGTGTGTGTGTGTGTCTGTGTGTGTCTGTGTGTGTCTGTGTTCTCTCAAAACGAGATTTGTACTACCAGCGTATTACGTAATTTCATTCCTTAATTCGTCCCATGTTCTTGATTGTTGGACATCTCATGTTTCATTGGGGTTTTTCGTGTTCGCCGAAGACCCTTCTGGAGTCCTGTGGAGGTAGGAGCTGGCTCGCAATCCTGTCCATTTGTAAAGCTCCTATCCCTAGTTTCACCCCACCTTTGGATGGCTGTTCTAAGCTCTGGCAGGCCTATAGACGGGGCTCATCATTTAAATTCTGACTCTTTTTTTGAGAGAGAAAGAGAGAGACAACAAAACACTGGCTTTTGAAGAAGTGCAACAGGAAATGCTCACGGTACCTGAACCCGAAAGAGTCTCAATAATGTTTACAGAGTTCATTTTCATTTCAAATCCCCTGCTTGGTGGAACGATCACAATTCGGAGACAGTTGAATACACAAAGGCGAAGAGAGAAGGAGAGAAGGGGGGCAAAGTAGACATTTGTTTCTGGGCACGAGAGCGCTGTGGTGTCAGGTTCCGTTACAACGATTGCCTCATCGTCCTGTCTAAATAAAGTAATCCTCCAGCACGGGACACTGAGCAGCTTTGGACATGCCAATTTGCCAGCGCTGAGCCCAGGAAGAGCCTGAGCAGGATGCAGCCGGGGTCCAGAAGCCTGGGCACATGTGCAGTGGACACACGTGGGTGATGTCATTCGAAGAGCACCTCTGACACGGCCGCACAGCCCCTCGGACGTCTCGCTGAGCCCCAACACACTCAGTTGGCTGCACCAATTAGATCCATTTGGGCCGAGGGAGCAGTAGGAAAAAAGGAAGGGGAAAGAAATGAGCAGGATGATTATTATGGGCTAATTGTCTTTAATCATAACCATTCCCCCTGACGGCAACCAGCGTGAAATTCTCCCTTTAGACTTCTGCCTTTAGAGAGGGCTTGTTCAAGGGTTTTTTTGGTGCTTTTCTGTGTCCAACCATCTGTTTTCCTCAATCTGTCTCTCTCTCCCTCTCTTTTTCTCTCTCTCCCTCTCTTTCTCTCTCTCCCTCTCTTTCCTCTGCTGTCTGACAGATCACCTTGTGACCCTTCCCCATGTGCAGAAGTACTTGATGTCAGTGCGCTACATTGAGGAACTTCAGAAGTTTGTGGAGGATGACAACTTCAAGTAAGTGGGTGCGAGCCCGAACCAAACGGGGGAAGGCCGCTCAACCCCGAGCACCCGCGTAATGGCTCTCTTAAGATGGGCCTTTGAGGCGGGAGCCACAGGCATGGAGTCCTGGGAGCCAGCTGAGATAATGAAAGTGATTTAGGGTGCCGGGGACTGGGGGGGAGAAGCGGAAGGAGAGACAGGAAACACGGGTCAGGTCTGTCAAACAATTGTTGCATTGATGTGGTCAGAAGAAAATCTGAAAAAAAAAAAAAAATAGGAAGGCACAGCCGTAGGAAAAACATTTTCAATAGTGGAATGCCCGGGCGCAGTGACACAATCATATTTTTCTTCACTTTGGAAAAAAATGCAGGATTTTTCCATCTGTCTGCATCTTGTTTTCTTTTGGAGAATCGCAGCACTGGCAGCTGATGTTTTTATTATTCTGTCGCTGAATAATGTCCCTCTAGCAATCTCCCTCATAATCCATTTGTACTAGTGTTAATTTTATTGAGCTGTATTATTGTCAGCAGCTGGCTGGGTGGTTCTGAGCACAAGACTCTATCCTCCTTGTCATTTGCAGGTCGAAATGCTGTTCATTAGGTGCAACATACAGCCTTTCTTATCTCCACTGACCCTGAATGAACCTCATCTCCAATGATTACAGTTCTTGCAAAACAAGATGTTGGAGGATGTCTCTTGTAAATAGGAATGTGTTTTCCTTAGTTACAATAGTGTGTAGTTCCTTAGTAGTGATGTTACTTAGAAACGTCCTTCTCATTGCTTTCATCTCATTCACACTTGCATTGTGTGAACAGTGTTTACTCACAAAGAGAAAAAGTGTGTTTTTTTAAATTCCATCCACTCAAACCCTAACTAATATGAACAAATGTGTTAATATTAGTTACATTGGTTACGGGAAAAGACAAAAAACAGTTAATTTCAATGTTATTTCAATTTTTGTTATTTCAATACGTCATACACAATTGTTTCATGCAGTCAGTATCTACTTATGTTTACACACAGAGACGAGGAATAAATATTGCTGTAGCACTCTCCACTGGACAAAGACCCAAACGCAAAACTTTCCACCCCCCTGACGAGCACTATGACTGCATTCTTGTACCACACTCAGTGAATTAATGAGGTGTGATGTTTGATTTTGAGGGCAGAGACGCTGAAAAATCTTCATGACATGACCTTTTCAGCTGCACTTCTCCAGAAACATTGTGAAGAGGCTACTCCATTCTCTGCTGCTTTGTCAATTTAACCAACCCTCTGCATGTGTCGTGCAAAAAAAACTTGACAATTGCTGCGAAGGCCAAAGCCATCCTCACATGTCGTCATAGTGAGACCAAACTGTGGGTCACACAGGGACATGGAATGCGCTGTAACCTCTTGAAGCAGACCATGCTGTTGTTTCTCTCGGTCACACCATGCTCTAGCATTTAGCAGAACTCAAACAAGGTGAACCATGTCTATTTGAGTACACCTGATTGCTTGGGTGCCGGAGGACCAGGCGGGTTGTTTACGCCTGGAGATCTCGAGAGTTAATTAGGAAATTGGCGCAGTAGCAGAGGCTACTGCGCTGGGAGAGCCTGCTGTTTTACGCATCAGTAAAGGCTTTTTCCATACTTTCTCTGAATTAACAATTTTCCAATGGATTTGATATGTCTGGTCGTGTCTTTACAAGAATAGTTGTGGTCTAGCGAGTGCCTCGCTTTCCTCCTGGAAAAGTCTGGGACTTTGTAACTCTTCCTGGCCATCTAACCCTCCTGCCATGTATGTACAGTTTCTCAGGCCCCCATCCACAACCTCACACTTGAGCAGTGCAAACAGAAGTCTCCATGTTGTTTTTACAGAAAGTGGAACAAATGGTCAGTTCCTTTACTTCAACCAGTGGAGAAAAGCACCAGCAATGCCAGATCGTGAGGTTTTCATGGACGATGGATTTTACATCTTCCATGTGTTGTCCATTGGGTAGGATAGAAGCCAATATCAAATATATAGTCTGTTTTTGACTCTCATTGCATAGGACCACTGTTTTCTTTACGACTCTTGGTTCTGCTTCACTAGCTTGGTGGCTAGTAACCGATACGGAGTGATAAGCTCTGCCGGCATAATTAGAGAGTAGAAAGCGTACATTGTTAAAATGCACTTGACTGGTTCTACTGTGCGGGCACACTCGTGTAACTCTACTGAGGAAACCATGCTGGCCACTGTCTGGACCCTTCCCATGTTAAACGGTGCCCAGGTGCTGGTGTAATGGGGAGACACTGTGCCCAGAACATTTCGGCCGGTCAGTGGAAAGACTTTTGGTTTAAATGCACCTGTAAATGTTAATATAAACGTAAATGATAAAAGTTTGCAATCGCTGAAATATATCAGAATTATTTATTTCTTTATAATTTAATTTATGGTTGTAGTGACTATCAGCAATGAGTATTTTGAGAGCATTTGTTTCAAAGTGTTTTGATGCTGTTTTTATATTGGTCATCAAATTCCCATTTATATTCAGTGGTTCTGTTCCACACACGACACATCTGATATTTGTGACTTCTCTCAACTTCTCCTTAAACTGTGGATAAAGATTCCCTGTGGTTTTCGCGATGTCCTTGGAATGAAAACAAGACTTACAGAAGGAAAGTTGGACAACTGTTAATATAAAGGCCAAGTCCTAGCCCTCAAATTTACGGTTGGATTAATTTTAAGGGGTAATTCATGGACGCACATTGGACATTTAAAAACCATTTGCCTGTCCGTCACATTCTAGTCTGGTTAGATGGACTTTTTCCACATTGTTTATGATATGCTGTCAGATGTTGCGACACTCCTCAGTAAATCGTTGTGACATAGATACAGCTGAAGACCATGGTGTGGTGGTAATTTCAATTTGACTTAAAAATGATGGGCCATTTGCAATTAATTTTCTGTATTCACTTTTTTCTGAACAGTAGCATGCCTCAAATAATTACTGCTCAGCTCAATGGAGCATGAAATTACTGTGATATTGGTTGAATCGGATTATTTATGATTGTCCTAAAACTGCCTCTTGAGATATACTGTTATTTATCCTTGATAATTTGCCCGTCATTGTTGCACTGTTTCGTGGATGGAATGAGGCTTTTCCTAACTGTTTTTATGCGATAATTAGAAAGATAATTACAAAGATAATCGATTTATGAAATGATGACAACATGGAATATATCTTTTAGTGTAAGAATTAGGAGCCTAAAGGGAGCTGGATATTTTAAGCTGCATTTATGGAAAGAAATATTAGGTTTCTACACACTATAAAACAATTGTCAATTATTTGAATACATGTTCACATTTATGAGCATAAACGCTTGCATTTATCAGTTTGACTTTCATTTTTCGAGTCCAAACATAATAAACAGAGCTGCTGTGTGAGCCCCAAGAGAATCAAATAAAAGGGTCTCACTATTTTAAGGGTACAGATTTGGAAGAGTGCTGCACTGCCATAAATATTGTCGAGGTACACTGAAGGACCACTCAGTCATTGGCTGATGTGATGTCTAATAATGATCCCCATTTATCCAGGATAAAAAGTACTTGGCTACATTGAGGGAAACAAATGTGCAGTGGATTTTGAATATCTCTTTGCTTTGTATGGTTTATAGGTTGTCTCTGAAGATTGAGCCAGGAAATAGTTCACCACGCATGGCCTCGTCTAAAGAAGATCTTGCAGGTAGGAGCCTCAAGAGGCATATCTAACAATGAATCCTGACGTGGGTGCTTACTGTGTATACACATATGTTTCTTGAACTAACATTATTAAAGAGGTGTGTGTGTGTGTGTGTGTGTGTTTTTATCGGCCTAGCTCTCTCTGTGTGTGTGTGTGTGTGCGTGCGTGTGTGTATGCGTCCAGACATATTGCAACCCTCTGTATCCCTGCCGGTCCTTTGGGACCGTGGGGTCCCTCGAACCTCCGACCAGCTCTAAGTCACATCCTTGGCCATAAATCATTCCTCCGAGCAGTTCCCCCCAGAGACAGGCTGTTAAACCTGGGAAGCCATAGAGTACATTGGGCGTAGCGCTAACCTACAAATGACCTTTTTTTTAGTCACAGGGTGCTTCCCCTCCCTCCATCCCTCCTTGGCATGCTTTTGGGTGGCGTCCATCTTACGTAGGTGGGAGTCCCTGCTGCTGAAATGCTCTCGCCGCAACAAAAGTGCACTGTCCATCTAGAACAGCAGGCAGCCGGTCGGTTATTGGAGGACCCTGATGGATATGACAGGCCCTCCTTTGAGTCCGCGGGTGAGGCCAGCGAGCCTCGGAGCTCTGACGTGGATCTGAAATAACACACGAGGCCACATCCAAGGGTCCCCAGCCAGCCGTTAGTCCTGAATAACAACTTCACACATATAGTCATCTCTCCACACCGAGCTCACCCATCATGGTCCTCAAAGCAACAGGGGGTCTCCATCTTATAGCCCAAAGAAGGGTTTGGGAGACCTCTGTGATTTGTGAGCGCAAACATCAACAGACCCCCACTAGGTCTCTGTGTGCGAAAGTTGGAGCAACTGGGGAGTGACTTAACAGGATTGGAATGCATCCAGGGGAATTAAGTGCCAAAATGTTGAGATCGGAGGGGTGAGGTCGGGGGGGGGGGGGAGGGGGGTGTGTGCACAGGCATTAATATATGAGGAAACATCAGAGCGGGTTTAGGAGGGTGAGGTAGCAGAGCAAGAATAGGAGGCCCAAGCTTGTCTAGAGATTTTTCCCCCTACAAAAGCTTTCAAGTCACTGGTGTGACTCCGACTTTGTTCTACCAGGGTGGTATCCAGCAAAACCATTCTTTTTTTTTTTTTTGGACACATGTCCCAATCATGTGACTACAAGATCACGTTTCTGAAAATGGAAATAAAAGCACAGTAAAATGCATCCAACTGGGTCAGCAAGCCCCTAGTCACGCAAACTACATGTACTGCGTTTTTGCGATAATGATGTAGAGAGAATAGCCTAATGTCCTCATCATTCCAAGCAAGGCTCTTGAGGATCGTAACCTCTGCCTTTTTTTCCATGTAAAAGCTCAGACGAGAGCTCCCGTGACTGGGCTATGTATGTTGTTTTGAAAGGGTTCGTCATGGTTATCAGTACCCAGGCCCCCTCGCCATGCCACTTTACTGCACATTTTATTCTCATCACATGAGCCACAGGAAATATCTGAGACACCATGTTTTTGGTGTAACTGCCCTACTGGCCCAACAAAGACGGGGTGAGATTAACTAATATGACTCCCAGATATAGCGCCGGTCCCTGCAAATGCAATTAAAACTTGTATGCAGATTTTCCAGCCAAGTCGGAATTAACAACGACAGGACATAATTTCCTATTTAGTACGTGTTTTTATTTTTTCTGTCCAAGATTATTGCCATTTGCTATAATGACAATCCCTGTAATGGCTTGGCCAGAAGGCACGGGCACTTGTTTTGGTGCCGTTAATCTTTCTATCGACATTACTGTTATTGCTGTTGAGTTGCCCGGAACCACTGTTATAGATTTCCCTGTGCGCCAATGACTTGCATGGTAAGCAGCCTTCAGTCTACGGGCTCCACAGTGGCTGCCATGAGGAAATAGCAGTGAGAACTCCGTCTGTTTTGTACAAAAGCAACTCCGTCATGTGGACTGTTGTCTTGTCCAAAAAATCCGTTTAGTTTAGATTCTGTTATGCAACATGATTTGGTCCTGCTGGATGAGCTGATGCACAAACTTCACCAGGCACGACCAAAAAGATGAGGTAGTGCAACTCAAGAATCTCAACAGGGGCAGCATTCAGAGTGAGGCAAACCAGACGGTGTGGCATTGGAGTTGGAATTAAAAAGCAAGGTTAAGCAATCAAATTTATTTTCCAATCCTGAGCATATCAAATGCCTTTCCCTCTCTCTTCCCTCACTCTCTCACTCCAATGTTTTTTGATTTTTTTAAGATTTTTTGATGATCCAGGAGGTCTCACCCACACGGTTATTCGAGAGGGAGGAGTGTTGGGGTGTGTGTGTGGCTGCAGAGAGGTGTGTGTGTGTGTGTGTGGCTACCCAGGGGCAAAGACACACAGCCTGGGCTGCTCTGGTCATCGGAGGGCAGTGAGAGCTGCAGCGAGGGAGCGTGTGCCTGCTAATGACAAACAGGCAGTGATGTTTTCCATAGCGGAGCCTCTCTCAGGGGCTGCCAGGAATGACCAAACGGCTCCTCCTGTTTGGCCGTGGGTGGTGTGGTGTGGAGAGATCTCCGAGAGACACCACCTGTGTTTGTGTGTGTGCTTGTGTGCGCATGCACGTGTGTGTGTGTGGGGGGGTATATGTGTCTTGAGTCTGTTGCATGGTTGAATGTAAGTAATCTATAGGTAACTGCACATAAGTCACTGAGGTGTGTGCACCACTAGAAGACTGTGGCTTAGTGTAGGGCAAAGACGCTTTCTCTGAGAATGATGTGTACCTCCAAGATGGAGTTTGTACATGACACATTTGCATTTTACTGAATGCAAAAAGCAGGACAGGTTCTGGAAGATGTGTAGGCAGTGCAAGCTGAGAGAGATAGATGAGTCAAGGTCACTGTCGAGGTCAAGGGTGACCTCAACATCTGGGAGAACAATCATCACATGTGGGGTGGGGGAGTGGAAAGTGACGAGCTGGCTCTACCTAGAATAAAAACACCCACACAAAATGTGCACCAAACATGAAGCTCCTGAACTTCTATTCTCATTCTCACACATTGTTGAGGCATAGACATTTATATCCATATCGTTGAGCCATAGACATATATATCCTGGCGGGGTGATGGGAAAACTCTGTTCATACTGACTGTGATGTATTGACATGTTCCCTGGGAATCTGTGTCTTGTCAATTTACGACTTAAGACACTGATAGACGGATGACCTCGACATGCTGAAATTACATTACTAGTACTCTTAGATACAGCGTTTACCCTTTGATGACTAAGTGCTGCAGTTCGGTTCATAACTATGCTCCTGAACCACTTGTTAGACGTGACCCACTGACACTGAATTCAGCTTTAGGGGAGACAAAGAAAAAACGGAAACACATGTCTACCTCAGTGTGTGACCAGCTTGACATTGTTAAAAGGGCGCTTGCAGCAGGAGAGCCTGCTTCCTCAATACACACATTTGTGTCATAGGTCACCCACCTGGCATGCGAGGTGGCCTGCATAGACATTCTGCCTTGAGCTTTATGGAGACATATTTCAGCCCTTTTAACGACCTGCCTGGTATCTAGCCCGTGAAGCTACACCCCCCAGGCTTACCTGTGTGATGGACATTTAAAAGGAGGCCAGAACAGTGAGAGAGTGTGCTGGAAGGCAGCTCTTTACCCACTCAGGCTGTGCTGTTCGAGAAAGCTGGCCTGACTATGTGAGCAAAAGAATTATGGGTTTCCATGTGTTTCAGCACCCCCTTCATGGCTCAAACAGACTCGTAGGCATAATTGCAGGGGAAATGACAACATTTCCCAGGGGTTCGTGTGTGCTTAACAGAGCCGTGATGAATTTATTCTGAATGTAGTCCCTTGTGTCATAGCAACAGAATGAACCGCAGGAACAGATTGTTTCTGCACACAGCGCTAAATGAAAATTAAGATGCCATTGTGCCCTGTACGTGACTTTGTGCAGCCTAGTTCAAATATGTACAATAAAGGGAAGATCACCACTTATCTGTTGTACAAAATCAGAAATGAAACAAGTTAGTAGAGCACAGATACAGTACATTTTGCTGTGCAGAATAGACCGAGTAGTTGTTAGAGAGTTCGTTTTCCAGCGGTTGGACATTGTTAGAGGATGACGTGCAGCTGTCCCGTGTTCACAAAAACACAGGTGCTGTTGAGTCTGCTAGAGATGATGTCGAGCGTTTCCTCAGTGTGACTTAGAGGCCAGAGACCCACTTGTTCAGTACTCACCGCTCTCACTGGCGTTAGTGTTGTAATGATGTTCAACAGGCTTGTTATTACGGGTACTGTCAAAGGCAGATGAAGAGTGTTTGGCTGCCGTGGTGATGGTCCTGTGGAAAAGAAATTGTGCGTGAGTCTGTCTGCCGGTCAGTGACACTGACCAGTTCTGTCGTGTCTTAGGCCTTGGGTCTCGGAAATCTGACTGGCCTATCGGCATGTCATCTAGACGGCAATATATCTTAATAACTTACTCTGTCTGAAATGCAAAACCGCCAACCACAATTTTATTATAATTTGTAGGATTATTTGGTCTTCTCCATCCATCTCTGGATATGCTGTTACACTCCTGAGACTTGCATCACTGAGAGCCGTTGTTGTTTACTAGTGTGAACGGAAAGATTATCATCACCCTTTCCAGCTTGGGGAAACCTCACCAGATGATCAGTGGAACGTTGTCTTGTTAGGCCTCAAGGCCGTCTGTTCTCTTCCAGGTCCCTCAGAGGTGTCTGCTTCTGTGAGGTATAACCGCCGCAGGCCCACCTGCCCCGACGCATCAGTGGCCGTTTACTTGCCCACCCCTCCCCCCTCACGCCACAGAAAGAGCCACAGCCTCGGCAACAAGTCAGTCCCCCTCACAAATGCCTCAGGAAACACACACATATGCTCAATTATGGACTATACTTTTTATGATCTTTCAATGCTGATCAATATCAGCATTGAAAGATCGGAAAATGTATATATCACCACCTTCTTTCCCTCTCTTAGCATGATGTATCAGTTTGGTGTTGTGGAGAGCAAGAGTGCTACATTACCCTTTGAGAAAGCTCGCCACCTGCTGGACGACAGCTTCTTGGAGTCTCAGAGTCCTGCTAGACACAACCCCGCCAACGCATCCTTCACCAATGGCTTATCGCTTGGTCAGCCTAAGTTTTCTTGCTTTAACCTCTCTGAAGAAATACTAGGATGTGATCTCACGCGTGTTAAAACCTAATTGTATGTTTCTTAAATTAGAAAATTGTATAGTACTTCCACCACAGTTAGTCAGAGTCTTGTGTGTTGGCCCTTTAAGAAGCTTTCTGGGGTGTCATTCCTCTCTGTCTAAACCCTCAGCAGACAGCAGTGAAAGCTCCTTCTATGAAGACTTGTCATCAGGAGTAGAAAGGTGAGGTGCTGACATCTTTCATGTTTAGCTGTCTGCGTTTTTTGTTGTGTGAATGTTGTGAGCTTGATCTGTTGTCTTATATCCGATGTGCCAATGTATTATTTATTGTTATTTTTATAAAATCAGTATCCCAGAAACGAATGGTTGGTGTTCTTCATGTTTGTGTTATCGACAACAATTACCCAAAGGATGAAATAGGAAGTGAAATATGTGTGATCATGGTCCTATTGATGAGCTCAGTCGGCTGTTAGGGGGTTAGACTGACTTTGACCAACCGTGTGTGAACAGGGGGCGCATGTACGCCACGCTAGGCCCCAACTGGAGGGTCCCCCCACGCCTTCCCCCCAAGAGCTGCAGTTATATCTACAGGTACAGTGCTCCTCCAGGTGGTGGGTCAAAGGTCATGCAGTAGGTCACTCATCCTGGGGCTGGGGGTCACAGTCAGCCATACGTGCATGCCGGACATCTCTCTCGCTCTCCCTCCTCTTATCACTCTTTGGTTTGCTTCTCGATCTCTCCCTTGTTTCCTTGCAGTAGTTGGTTTGGATCTTCTCTGATTGGTGATCCTGGCATTCTCATGCACCGGCGCAAATCTTTTGTCTATTGCTCTGAATGAGTTTTGCAGGACATTTTCTAGATCTTGCTGTGTGGTGGTGGTGGTGGGGTTGACGTGAATTTGGTGAACGACGCACCTATGAGGGTTTTGGCCTTCAGTACTCGGTGACCTAAAAAGATCTCACTCTGATCGAGAACGCAGGCTTGATTTCTCCATCACCATTTAAAACCACTTGTCATTTTGGCACAAGGTGTATGACTCACAAAAATGCACAACCGCCAGCACTTCCCAAAGGGAGACACATAGCTACACTGCCCACCCCCTCCAGCCTCCACCCTGCCTGCTGCTGTCCTCCATCTCCCGCACCCCGTCAGCAAGTGCTCCCTCTGGTCTGACCTCAGGGAGCCCCACCATCCAACATCTGATCACTAGCCTAGTCTCCTTTTATCCAGCCTGGATGACCATTTCCCCTTTTTCCTAATGTACTAGAAGCCTGTACGACACCGTAGAATAACAATGAATACATGTTCTTTGGCATTGCCCACACACACATACATAGATACCTTCACATTAAGACACGCGTCACCTTTTGGCTTGACGTTCGTTCATCAGCTCAATCATCCTCAGCACCCTTATGTCTAAAACTGACCGAGCGTTCTTAAATGACAGCCATTTTGGTTTCCCAATCCTCCCACTAGCCCCTCGCCACTGGACGCTGTGTGCGGAGCCTCGGAGGCGGGGAGCGTCACCATGGAGGGTCCCCTGAGACGGAAGACCATGCTTAAGAGGGGCAAGAAGCCCAGGGTGAGCGCCGCAGCTCGTTAACTTTTATGTGACGCCGAACGGACCTACAGCAATGAAACGGAGGTTAAGACACCTTTTGGTGATCCTCTGGGAGGTCAATGCTTAAAAGCTGTGTTAAATTGCAGAATGCAATAAAGGCATACCACAAGATAGCAAAGGTATCAAGGTATGAATTGTGTGCATTTTGTGAGCAAACTGTGTGGTACTAGAGCCTTTGCACATTGACCCCCATTTTTCCATGAGAAAATCCTCATGTGTTAAAGCCAAAGATTCTAGAACAGAGCTCTTTGGTTAAAGCTTACATGACCATTTTGGCCCTGATCCAGTCTCAGTTCTGCATGGTGATCTCATTACGTCTAAGGTAAACTGACTGATAATGTTATTGTCTAAACCCTGATGTATAGCTGTCATCATGGACACGGTACTGGGTGTCTCTCTCCGGCTCGACCCTGAGCCTCTACGGGACCAAAGCGCTGCGGGCCTCGGAGAGAAAGCATGTGAGTAGCTCTGGCTCTCGTCTGTGGGTTTGATGCATGCGCAAATGCAATAAGCATTTATTGCAATCAGATTCGTTTTCAAACAAAATGACACTTCTGGATCCCTCATTTATGAGGTGAACAGAAGGAGACACTAATAACCATTTAATGTGTGAAATGTGCAGAGAGGCTCGCTACAAGCCCTCGCTCACTAACCCTGCATGTGTAGGTCTGTTATTGTGCTTATTTGACTGATGTCATGTTGGCTCATCTGGGCCTCTTCTGCAGTACAAATCTGCTCCCTGTAAAACAATGTCCGTAATTGGCTGGATGGCGGTTCTGCCAGACAACCCGGCAAGGCCCAACATCTTCCAGTTGAACGACCCAGACAAAGGTGAGGCCCGGACCGGTCCGAACGCATAGTCAGCAGCGCAGCGAAGCCTACTCTCTCTCCCTCTCTCTCTTTCTCTCCCCCACCATATAAAAACAAAATGACCTCATTGTCAGAGGTTCCCCTTGTTAACCCAGAGGGTCAAACCGAACAGCGGAACTCAAACAGGAAAAAAAAGAGGGGAACAGAGAGGGAGAGGGCTTCCCTTTTGCCCTCTAAACACTAAATCAGTCTTTCCTCTCTCTCTCCGAAGGGAATGTTTACAAGTTCCAGACGAGTTCCAGGTTCTCGGCCATCCTCTGGCACAAAAGCCTGGAAGAGGCAAGCAGGAGCAACAGACCCAAGGTACCTCAGAGAGGATGCTTTCTCATCATCACATGCACTGAATCTCATCGTCTTCCTTTCTCATCATTTTCTGTAATAATGGTCTATAACAACAGATATATATTATATAATATGTAATAAAAAATATATTGAAATGTAATGATGTGTTTTTGTCTGTGAAATTAAAATAATATCTGATCTCTTCTCCAGACACCAGCCAATCTCATGTCCTTTGAGTGAAAAGGAATGCCCCCTTCACCCGTTCCTCTCTCCAAATAAAAGCCCCCTTCTCTGCCTTTCGGGGGCACATCAGTGCCAAAGCTCTTTGATGACGACGGACACGCGTGGACACCCAGGCGGATGGGTCAGAGAGGAGCACGGATGGATGGATGGATGTGTGTGTGTGTGTGTGTGTGTGTGCTGGCAGCAAGCAGAGATGGACAGACCGGCTCTTGGTATTGGCTGCTGCTGCCGCTGCTGCTGCTGTGCTTGCGATACATGCTGAAGGTCTCCCCGTCATTAGAGGACAAGTCCTGAACACACACCTCTTATCTTAGCCCACCCCAATCCCCCTCCCCCAACCTTATATGGACGCTTTCTGCCGTTGTGTATGTGAGTGTGTGCGAAGACGTCTGCGTGTACATGCCTCTACTGCAAAATGTGAATGAGCACGTGCTACTGTATAGCCCATGTTGGGTTGCTTAGAAGTATAGTTGGATGTGATGCATAAGCTAACTAGGGAAGACATTTGTTCAGTGTTAGTTGAGAGGACGTCTGCCAAAAGTCTGGTATTGGATAAAATGGAGACGCACCCCTGGTTGTATTTTACTAGACTATTTTTTAATAGTCTAATGCTGATCCAACAGATTCACCTGCACAATATTTATTTGTAAATCTGGAGGTACTTAGGAAAATACTTAAGGAAAAAACGTAAATCCATTCTTGGAAAAACTTGAAATTTCCGCTCATCATCTCATGTGTAAGAGTCATATGAACTGTCTGCACATGACAATTGGGACATGAAACTTGAATTTGCTCAATAATTATGTAGTTATTACTTGCACTGAGACATAGACAGTCTTGTGTTACAAAATGGTTTGCTCTGTCTTAATCTCCATTATAGCCTTAAAACTGGACAGTCACATCAACGTCAACTCTGCATTCTCCAGTACAGGCATGTAAAACAGGACGAGAGCAATAAATGTTCATTTAGCTCCACAAATGCACCAGTCCTGGTTCCACAAAGTAAAGATCACCTAAGAAAAAATGAATTTGTTTGGGACAGTCACGCGTCAAGGTGGTGTCTGTTATACCACACATTAAGAAAACAGTGTATTGGTTTTACTTTAAAACATTCAGTACTGCCAGTATGGTGGTGCAAGTTCTGTACAGCTGTGAACATAGTGTCACATTTTGGGCCAGGACAAAACAAGTTTGTCAACTGAAGAAAAGTCATCAATCCAGTAAGCCATTACTAGAACTGATGCAAACCAAGCTGTTACTGTGAAGAAACTGTCAGTGAGATTGGTACCACAAGTTTATTAAGCTACTTTTTGTTGTTTGTTTCCATTGTGAGCTTATTAATGAATGCAGTAGCAGTGTTACAAAGTGATTTTGTTTCATATCACTGGAATGTGCTTTTGGAAATTTTGTTAAGCTACATTAGTTGTTCACCTTAAATGTAAGGAAGATAAAAAAAATCTCAATGAAGAGTAATGGAATAGTTTAGTTAGTGAAGGCTCTCTTTAACAGTCTTCATGGAACTGGCAATCTAGCATCGAAGGAAAAATGTATCTAAATTGCCTGTAATATTGTAAACGGGCTAACTTGCTGATTGACTGATTAAAATCCAAATGAAGTAAAAAATTGCCATTGTGCTATGCATGGTGTCAAAAGGCCTTCCATTAAGTGTTTCAAGGCTAATTTGAGACAATCAGAATAACTCTTTAACGGTGTGTTCTGAATGTATGGATTTAGGTTGTGTTTTTATTTATTTTTATATCATTGTAACCACTCCTCTGTGACTTAGTGTTTTTTTGTTTTTATATAAATAGTGGCGTGCCACATGAACAGGCTTGAAAAATAATGCTTTTTGTGGAAGCTGTACAAAGTGTAGGCATTTGCACAGACACCGTTAGGATAGACACATCCTTGCAAGCATCGATACATACACACACAAAATGCCCTCCTCTTTGTAAGGTGTGATACACTGAGAACTTCAATAACCAGATCTTTCACAAAACCGGGTATGATCAACAAGACTGCTGTAGTTTTGGATTGCCTCTACAACACACATCACACAGCTTAAACTTTCTCACATCACAAGTTGCTTTTAAGTTATGTTTTTCCTGATAGAGGTCTGTAAGTTTATTGCTGCCATTAGCAGATAGTCTCCTGCATTATTGACCGTAAATACTAAATATTTCCTCTACAGACACATATCCCAATAAGCAATAGCACGATTGACACAGTATATTTAGTTAATTTCATGAATTGCCCCTGAAATGTGATGTCCTGTCTCAATGAAAAAGGCATCAAAAAAATGTCCGTGCAGGCCCTGATTAACTTGCATTTAAGTAAAGCTAACTTATTCTCCAAGGGAAACCTGCCATTACAGAGTGTCCTACTAAGTATGACAGCAGTGCCAGAAAGTTTATTTTTGTTTTATTCATATTGGTTAGGATCAGCTACCACCACTACCACCAAACTGTACTTTTCTCTAAACAGTCTTGCTGAAATATAAATATAAGTGTATTTATTAATGTATTTTGTTTTGATTTTTTTACTTCATATTTGGACATGTGTGTTTATATAATTGTTTATATTTTGTCTAAACATATCTACATGATGTAGTAACGTGACAATGCATGTGACTTGTGTTCAACTAACACTTTGTATTGCCATTTTACTTTGTTCAATGCCTCTTCATTTGGGGGTTGTAGTACAGTATGTTGCTGTATATCAGCTTTAAATGACACTGAATTGTGTATTAAATGCCACTTAGCTATAAGACCTGATGTCTGTGATGCAGTCTATGCATACTCACATCACCACATAGACCTGTAGAACTGTGAGTATGCAGTCCTGTATACACACCTGTGCAATGAATTACAAGATGCTTTCATATTCAGTCAGCTCACCAAATCATAAATCAAGAGATCATAAGCTGAACACATTTTGCTACAAACAAAACCCATACATTCCTCCCTAGTTATTTATTAAAGCAAACACTCATTGGGGAACAAAGAGATTGTGCAAGAGTTAGCTACTTTCATTTATTTTAAAGGCAGCATATTTGACTTTTTTAACATCTAGCCAAGCCAGTCACACACTTTGAGATGGGTGGTCTGATTGTGCACTATGGCAGAAGAAAAGCTTAAAACAGTGCCTGACTCGCTCCTCTCTTCCCCCCCAGGTGCACATACAGTATTCTGTAAATTCATGACATGCATTTTTTAAGCAGTTTAATGCCTGCATTTCTTATCCACTCTTGTGGAAGACTTGTTACATACAATATCTGTGTATGTCACGGGCATGACCTCAAACCTGCCGTAACTTTCACTAATTAACCTGATCTGAATAACTCCGAACCAATTACTGGTACATAGAGGAGAGAAGGGATGCCAGAGCAAAAAGCCTCAGCCAAATAACCTAACTGCCCAAGCCAGTGCTTCCGGTTCTTAAACCAATTGTGCAGAGCTTAGGTAGTGGTAGTTGCTCACAATACTTTAAAATGATTAAAAAAAGACTACACATAGTAGTGTACACAGGTTTAGTAATGGGACTTGTGTGAGAAGAGCAGGGTTACGAGTACACCTCCTGCTCACGTACATTACATATTATTGCACCTTTACTAAAATGGCTCAGATGTTTGAAAAGTAAGTGTGTTTATGTAAGAAAGGCACAAGACTACAGAAAAAACAACCTCAAAACAACCCAGAAATGTTAAGAAACCCCCGTACATTGTCGAAGATGCACACGGTGGCTTTCTGAAAGTATTTTTTTAAAAAAAAAAAAAAAGAAAATGAGGATTACTTCACGTAGAGTGAAAGGAAGAATAGAGGAACAGCTAAATGTTGTCCGACCCAAAGGACTTTTATTTATCCATGCTTGACGTTTATAACAGTGTGTGGTGGTTAACTGGTTCTAATGTGAAGTTTTTTAACCTGTGCTGTTATGAATGGATGGATGGATGGATCTGTCGAAAAAAGACATTTAGCCACCAAAAAAAAAAAAAAAAAAAAAAATTAGAAACGTGGTACTTTAAGGCAACATCTCCTCCAGGATTTGCTCACCAGTAGTATTACGAGTCAAACACATGGCGTAATGAGGTGATTATGGCGATGGCTTCCTTTACTGTGAATCAACAGCTTGGCACAAACTCCAAGAGGCGAGGGTGGGTGGTGGGGCTTCAGGGCCTTCCTCATGTCAAGTTCATTCCCTTATGACCAAGGCGGTGCAGGCCGAGGGCCAGGGGTTAGACAGCACAGCTAGCACAACTGCTGCCCTCAGTCACCAACCACATCCTGTGGCCACATCACACCACCGAGTTTGTGCTGACATAGCGTGGGTTCCAGTTCGCTCTACTCACACTTTCTAAAAGCAGAATGAATGTGTATATGTGTGTGTGTGTACATGTGTCTTGTTTGTGAGAGCATGTATGTGTGAGTGTATGAAACTGCAAGTGTGTCAAAAAGTTGTAGAACCTAAAAGCAAAATAATTAATTATAATAAAAAATAAACCCCAAAAAACAAGAAGACTTTGGTCCATGCAATATCTAAGTTGGCTGTTTTTCTCGATTGTTTGTTTGTTTTGTTTTGAAGTCAAAGAGCACCCTTGGGTGGGCTGCCTCCTTCCTCCTGGCTTCGGTCTGAGCCAGGCTGCACGCGGCCCTATCCGTTCTCCTTCCACAGCACCAGGTGAATGCTATGGTCGGGCATGCTGGTGGCAAACACCAGGCCTGAGTCGTTCTGCCCGTCCAGTCCGTTAAGCCAGGCGGTGGTGCCCGGCAGGAAGCTGGAGCCACGTTTGGACTTGCGGTAGGCCGGCAGCGGCCAGCGGCCCGTGACGGACTCTGTCCTCAGGTCCATCACGTACAGGTAGCTGTGGTCGAACAGCAGGGCAAACACCTCGCCGAAGCTCAGCAGGGAGAGGTTGGTAAAGTCCTGTGTCTTGATAACCCTGAGCACCACGGCGGGAGAGAAGACACACATCGGAAACTTGGTGTTAGTGCTGAGATATGCGACAGATTGCTGTAGGTTGCGGCCTGAGCTTGGTATTTAAAGAAGCAAGCCATCTACACTCGGTTTTACTACAGTAAAGTAAAGAGAACACACAAGACAACATGATTTAGTCCTTCCATTTAATCACACTGCTTGCTGTGCCCATGCCAACACTCCGAAGAAAAGCTACTCACTAGGGAACTAAGAACCTGCCGAGACGGCTGCCGTGGCTGGCAGTCATGGCGACGGGCTCTAGGGTTACCTGATGATATCAAAGCTGGCAAAGTCCCACTGGTAGACACCCAGGTCCGAGCTGCAGATGATGTAGCGGCCGTCAAACTGCAGACGCGGCTGCAGGCCCACGCTCCGGTCCTCGGACACGGACAGGGTCTTCAAGCACTCGCAGTTGATCTCCCTACCGATGGGCCAGACCTGAGGGAACGCAGCCCTGTTTAATGCTCTTATTTGGAGCAACAGCAGTATTAAAGATGACATTTTCACAGTAACTAAGCCAGTGGCCTTACACTGACGTTACAAGTGTGCAATTTTCTCTCAGCTGAGCTCAATAGAGCTACCCCCTTGCAAAAAGATCATCTTTCTCAAAATACAGTGTTATGAGTGTTATGTATTAATAGTGGCTTTCGGCAACCGCTCAATGTCTTGCTTAGGTACACAGGTACACTTTACAAACCGTTCCAATTTTGAACAAAAAATGTGTTCTAAAGCCACAATCTGCATTTTCTCTAAAAGATCACAATATTGTGTGCACTACTTTGCTGAGACAACAATGCAGACCTTATTTTTTTGGTGACCCCAAAATGCATGTTTGTAGCTGCATTGTACAAGTATACTTCTGCCATTATGTGGCGGTCATATTACATACTGCTTTGTGGTATGTCAAGATTCTTTTATATGTCCATATTACTATCCCCACCCTTTCTACTGTATATTGCATCTTGCTTGGGTCTGTCCACGACCATGGCACCCTTGACAGGGACAACAAGGAAGCGATCATCCTCAGCTGCACTCCGAAATACAGGCTCAGTCCCTGCCCTGTCATACTTGATCATCCTTATCCTTAAGCACACTTTGTTGATATTTGATTTAGTTTTTATAGTATATTTAGTATTTTAGTATCATGTTTATCTTCTACTGTCTCTATTGTACAGTGGAGTTTTCTTATATGTATATTAAATTTCCCCTTGGCGATCAATAAAGTATCTATCTATCTATCATTAGATTTTTACCCTAGTGTGCCAGTGTGTGTGCATTTGTGTATATACACATGTGTACCTGCATGTGTGTCTGTGTTTGATTCTGTATGCATGTAATAGTGTGCACATTTGTGTGATTGCATAGTGTGAGCACTGACATTGTGTGTGTGTGTGTGTGTTTCATAATCTTGGGCACGATTTTCAAGTTATTCCACAAAAATGAGGGAATGACTTATTCCTTATCAACATAGTGGTGCTACATGCCCACCAAGTGTCATGTACCCCACTTTTCCAGATATCAAAGAAAAAGCAAAAATAAAAAAAAAATCTATATGACCCCACTGTGCTATCACTGCCATGGTCATAATAATGCCATTGTAGCTGACCCACTCAACCGAAGCCCTGTTCCTCAATTAGGAAACATTGACGAGCCTCCAGCCAGTGTATAAAAAAGCCACTAGAGACCCCTTGTGGCTAGATTGCATATCAACACATCAACTGAAAGTAAAAACCATGTTTACCTTGATCTCGTACTTATCAGCGCTCAGTAGGATGTAATCTCCTGGACTGTGCATCATGGACTCCACTTCGCACTTCTGAAGCAGAACCTGAGGGGCAGGGAAACACAAACACAAACATGCTCATTCACATTCAGGCCTCATAGAAAACTAGCCATCCACCATCTGAAAAACATCACAAGCACTCTCATGCCATCTCAAAGTATGCCAAAAGATGGGAGATGTGAGGTAAGGTGTGCCTACCTTGGTGACCCACTCGGTGTGCCCAGTGAACGTGTTCAGACAGGCCCCTGCTGAGAGCGCCCACACCTTCACGGAGAAATCGGCCGAGCCACTCACCAGGGTGTCAAGCTCGTCGTTGTAGTCCACACTGAACACTGTCAGAGACAGACAGAGAGGGACGAGGGCGAGGTGAGGGACAAGTCGGAAGGGGTGAGAGCAACAGGAGTGAAAGGAGAGAGGAGATAGCAGGGAGACGTGGGGGTGAATGGAGAGTGAAAATGGGCAAGGGGGGGGGGGGTCGGAGAGGGAGAGAAGAGTGGACCGTCAGCAGGCTTCGTTCTCCACTCACCCACGTCTCTCACAGCAGGACTCATCTCACCTCTTCCACTCCTGTCAGGAGGGAGTAGGTGGTTCTCTAACTCAAACATAACAATGGCCCTCCTGAGAAAATGTGTTCAGCAGGCAACTGAAATTATGTTCTCCACAATCAAAACAAAACTAAAACTATTTTTGTAGCCCAGGATATGATTTCTCTCATTATTTTCACATAAAAGCCTAATACAATTTAACATCTGCATTCTGCCATAATTACTATTGTGAAGCAATGAATGTGGTTTGAGTACTCTGCCTGGTAACTGAGACTGTCACACTTTAAAGACCTGGGGGCATACTATGAAGCAAGATTAGTGGACCTGGTATGTTGAACCTAAAGCCTGAAGGCATTTCTATACACACACACACACACACACACACACACACACACACACACACACACACAATACATATCTTAGAGAATAATAGCAGTTGCACAAAACTTTATCAAAAGACAACATGTAATATTTATATAACCACACAGATATAATTTAAACGTGTTCAAAGAAGATGCAGCAGAAACGCCATGGAAACTCGGAAAGGTCAAAAGGTCAATCCCAAATTCCGCAGACCTGTGGGAAAGGTCAGCAGGTTGCACATGGTCAGGCAGATTCTCAGAAGAGGCAGCAGTTCAAAAACTAATGTCGTCTCTGGTTTGTAATCAGGATTACACAAAAACCATAGGCCCAATTATCATGGAAGTTGGTTGAAATGTGTAACGTGGGTCAAGTAAGAAGCCATTACATTTTGGAGTGCATCCCACACACTTGCACAAATGTAGCTTTGCTTTCACAAATGTTGCAAAACAGAACATTAGCTTTACTTTCACTTGCAAGATACAGCATTAAAGGTCACTGTTGAGGCTTGGCGGAGGTAATGTGCGCACTCTACTGAGTGCCATTCTAGCTTGAAATAGGATTAGCTGAAGTCCCACTGAAAAGGTGCTTGAACATTGATCTCAACACAGATCTCATCATCTAAACACAGTAGGCTGAAGTCTAAATAAAGCTGGAGTCTGACTTCACTGCCTCTGTGATGTTTTCCTGCATGTCTGTAGCTGAGACTAAACAAGAGCCGAGATCAACACCCACCTGCCCCTGTGTGCCCGCGAAACTGCTGAATTTTGGCACCCGTGCTCCACTCCCAGCACGCAATGGTGTTGTCGAACGATCCGGTCACCAGCTTCTGCTCGTCAAATTTGACCGTGGCGCAAGTGTGGGTCTGGATCCCGTAAATGCACTGCCCAGTGCGGACATCCCAGAGCTTTGCAGAGAGGTCATCTGAGCCTGCAGCAGATCGTAACACATTCTGGTAAGGAGCACCGTCCCTGAAGCACCATCAGGCAAACAGTCACTACACATACAAGCTTCCAAAAGCATGTGCCTCAATCAGCATTAAAACGGTCAATTACACAAACACTCTACAACAAAAAATCAAATGTACATTCATTGTACAAATGTGAGGCAGTAATATTAAGTAACTAAATAACCAATTGCATCATATGGCAGTGTATTCACAAAGTACAACTTATCCAAATATATGATTAAATAGTATTTTTTCTTTTGCTTGTGGTGTTGCTCCTACCTGTGCAAAGGAGACCATCTTTGTAGTAGAGGGCATAGACCCGCGCACTGTGGCCGATCAGCGAGGACGTCTCAAAGGCATCCTCCTCCTGCAGCTGCCTCATGCGCAGCTTGGCCTTCAGGTAGATGCGCTTCCAGTGCAGCGCGTCCTGGATGGAGTCGTCGATGCGCCAGCCCAGGTCGCGGCACACGCCCTGCCACACCTCCGTGCACGCGCTGATCACCTTGTTCCACTGCTTGCACACCAGGCAGCAGGTGAGCAGCGTCTGAGGGTCCAGCCAGCGCAGCAGGTAGAAGGCCAGCTCCAAAGGCAGCAGGCGCAGGAAGTCCCTCTTCAGCAGCGTCTCCAGCCCATTGGACAGGTGGCGGAGCTGGGTGGCGCCGCTCAGGGAGATGAGGCGGTCCAGCGACTGGTTCCTCTGCTGGTCGCTCAGTGTGAGGTAGGCGGCGGAGACTGATTCCAGCCACCCCTCAAAGGCCGCCTTCTCCATGAGCACATCAGAGCGTCTACCTGTAGAGGGTGAACATGAGATCTCATCTTCAGACATCGTATTTGGGCCTGCGCCAGCATTTTGCTAGACATAAATTCACACTTCAAATGTATCAAGATTCCAAGGAACGGGCTGTGTATCATTACCTATGTCAGAATAGCCAGGCACAATTCTCTCTGAAATTAAGATCAAACTGAAACACCTAACGTCAGTAGCGAAGAACACTCTATGCAGTCATGATAAGTAGGCCTGACACATAAAACGTCCACTGGTCTAAGGAAAAGAATGACTTATTACACCTGGGGTAACATGCATTTTAAAAGGCTGCCAAAGCTAACTAAATGTGGAAATTGTACACTTAAGAGTGTACGTTATTGTCCATATTAATGATCCCATATGATACATGATGATGACACGTGGCTGTTATTCCGTAAAACAGATAATATTATCCAATAACTACAGTAGTCGGTAGCTGCATTAGCAATACGTTCAAGGCCTCCAAGCAGTCACAAGTGGTCTTGCTAGCCTCGCGCAATCGATGGAATGCAAATAGCTAAAGCAAGTTACAAAGATAGCTAGCTCACATTACCTTCTGTAATGCTGAGTTCAGCGAGATGCACTTCACTTTATCGGTTAATGTTTAGCCTAGTAAGTATTTTGCACCGATACAGTACTATACATTCCAGTTAGTGGCATCTTACGTTTGCAAAATTGAGATGTTATAAACAAGTATAAAGTATGCAAAGATTTGAATGTCTAGCGTTACTCACCATTTCCAGGAGAACGGGTATCGGTTGTGGACGTTATGCTAGCCAGCTAACAGATAGCAAGTTAGCTAGCTAGCTAAGCAAAACCGACGAGAATATTAGCGAAATTATGTTAGCGTCAACGATAAAAAGCCGTGTATTTGAATAATCGTAGTCTTGCCTTGATGATGTAGGACTCAGGTTATCTGAATACCATATGAAATACTTGTTCAATGACAGTAAAACGCGTTTAGACCTCTCAGTTGTCAAGTCGTTTTCGTTGGGTAGCTTCCTAGACCCAACTAGCTCATACTCCATCAAACTAGCTTGTGCTGGTGTAAGCTAGCTAGCTGTCTAGTTTGTAGACATAATGATTTATGAAAACCACCTCTATATTAAGAGATGCAACTAAAAAACAGCAAGCATCGCCGAGTGTTCTACATTTGTTTCTTCGTGCTGTAGCGTAATATTATTTCAAATCTACAAGTAAGTCGTTTCCATACTTAATTTGTTAGAGTTGAAACTGCAGCTAGCTAAACTGTTATTGTAAGCCACCGTCGCAAGACCACTAGTACAGTGAAGGCAAACAACACAACCCAATGCAGTGGTTAGTGTTTCAAAATAAAAGGTGCTGCTTTTCAGGATGTGCAGTATCGGTCAAGAGTGTAAATTGTTCAACAGTCAGCGAATAGCTTAAACGAACCTAATTGTGTTGAAGCTAAACAATTAACTGTAGCTTTTTTTAGATGAAGGAATTAATTGTTTATCATAATGTATTAGCATTCAATTTGGAAACGAAATTAGCCTTTTACAACTTCTGTAGCCTTCTGTAACTCCACGATGCAGGCTGCACTTATTTTTCTTGTAGACCTATTTTATTAGACGGTGCTACCATGCCCCAAGTCAATTATGTCGGGTCACTTCTGGAGAAAGGGGGAAATATAATAGCAAAACTGGGAGTGGACCTACTACAAAATCTAAATGTTTCTGGTGCTATAGCGAGCGAGCGGCAACATGAGTGATTGATTGGTCTTTCT
This sequence comes from Alosa alosa, assembly GCF_017589495.1. Taxonomy (NCBI): domain Eukaryota; kingdom Metazoa; phylum Chordata; class Actinopteri; order Clupeiformes; family Clupeidae; genus Alosa; species Alosa alosa. The sequence goes on along the minus strand of NC_063200.1, from coordinate 6,439,115 downwards.
TCCAAGAATTAGAAAGACATTCACAAGACTAGTTCAATTGTTTTGATGGTTTACAAGGCCTTATCTTATGTAGGCCCACGTCTTTGTTTATAAAGAAGTTGATAAGCCTACTACTAGAATACATAAAATATAAAAAATGGACATTTAACTTGACATGAGTACGTTCTTTGAAAAGATAAAGAAAGGAAACTATTATTGCTGCAGTTTTCATGGTGATCACTGGCAGGAAGTCATAAAAAGGAAATTGCCTGTAACACAGTCATGAGGTGTGTCCTTGGGTTGCCAGATGTGCATTTATGAGTCTCCACCTATGTTTGAAGTGTACCCCTCACCCAGGTGTAAAGGGGCAATAACTAAATATTGAAAAAGGTGTTCACTTGTGTCAGTAAATTATTTTAACGTAAAAAAGCAGATCATTTAATGGGATAATGAAATTTGTGGTCAGGTGTGTGTGTGTGTGTGTGTGTGGGGTTCCTCCTTAGCCATGGATCTCTACATTGGTTGGACTTGAATTTACACACAATAAAACAAGTCAAAGCAACGCTGCTGTTCATGTTTTTTATATTAATTTTAAGGAAGCAAAATCATGCAATCATGTAGGCTAAGGCTCATGGGCTGGTTACAGTCTTGTTCGATTTGATCCCTCTTTTGTGGGTGTTCCAACCCATCCTGTGCAGGATGCCAAGTCCTTTCTGTTTCTCCTGCTCAGCTATCTTCAGTTCATTCTGTTCTGCATGCTCCCTCAGTGTGACATCTTTCACTCTATCTTCCATCTGAGCAGAGGTCTTCATCTCTTTCTTCCTCCGTTTCTTCTCTGTCTTTTTAGCTTTCCGTCCTACTTTTGCCTGCCTTTTCATTTCAGCCCCTCGAACCCTCTTCTCCATTATGGCAATCTTTTTCAGTTCTTTCTGTCTAATTAACTCTACAGTGCTGTCTGTATGGTCCTCACCATTGCTTGGATCTGAATGTTGAGATGGGATGACCTCTCCTGCTGGGCCAACCTGAAGCAGCCCTCCTTGATTGGCAGCTGCTGATGTCTGTCCTCTGTTATCTGTGTGCCTGCCACACTCACACTTGTTTTTAAAAGCTCTGCTTGTGGAAGTCCACTGAGAGGGGAAAATATCAAAACAAAGCTTGTGAATATCGAACACATTTGCCTTACAATATTCTTTGTTTTATGCTTCTAGTCATAGTTTAAAGAGCAGGAGCTTCTTAATCATCAAATAGGCCTACATGATGTGACTCTGAAGGAACAGTGAACACTATAGGATTATTTTAGATTCTTTGTTTCATCAGAAACAAATAAACTAAATAAAATGAATGACATTTAAAAATCAAACTACCCGACGAGGAATATTGTTTTCAAATTTTCGAAAACTCCACCACTTCCTGCGTGTCCCACAGCAATTCTTGACTGCTCCTTCCATACGTTTCGTGTTGCTGGTGCTCTGAAGATTGAGACATGAATGCATAATAGATTGCCAATGACACATCAAGCTATGAATGTGACGGCACAGTAGAGGCTAGGCTTGGGAATCGGTTCGGAACCGGTTCCAAACGTTATCCATCGGAATCGTACACATCCACACGTTAACGATACCACTAACGATCCCAATACAAAGCTTTGTTTTAGAAATTTTTAATTTTTTAGAAATTTTAAAGCATTCAACTACTGTATTGATATTGCACACTTGGTATTCATTCTCTAAAACTGACTATGAAATAACACCTGGTGCTGAACAAAAGAATAAAATCGTGAAGAAATATCTCACCTCTCTCACTACTTGATTTCTCAACTCCTCCATCATCTTTTTTCGCTTTATCATCACAGACATCACTGTAGACAGCAAAGCAGCTTCTCTCTCCTGCATATACCTGTCCCAATCCATTCTTTCGTGCACTCTCTCCCTCTCCAGAACTATCTTCTCCATTTCAAACTCTTCGTTTCTTTCTATTAGTTGACACTGCAGTTTCATCTCTTTTTGTTTAAGAGCGTTGAAACGCTGCTTGATCTCCATTTGGTCAGTTGTCAAGTGCTCCTGATTTACTTCTGTTGAGCGTTCGTCATTGTTGTTCATCTCTCTGTCAGTGAAGTCCTTTGGCAAGCACTTGATCCTGCACTGTGATCTGTCTGTGACAGATTGGTTAATGTGCCTGAGGGACTTCATTAGTGTGTCAATTTCACCAGTCTCTTCCCTGAGAAAGTCTTGCATCCTCCCAAGTGCTTGATCAATTTTAGATTTTGAATGACAAAATTGTTCCACTTCAAATGTTTCCTGGGCAGCGCCTTCTTCCTTCATCTCCTCCTACCATTAAAAACAATGTTAGCCTACCGGTACTCTGCTTTCCACTTGCGTGGGTCATTTGTGTCTTTCCCCCGGTACTGATTGGTAACCTAGGCTATTTGCTTCGGGCTCAAATTTAAACATTTTTTCATGAATGTGCATTCTGCTATAGCCTATATGTGTTAAACATCGTTTGACGGAAACCAATGATTTTCAAACTGGATATCATCGTTGGAATCGCATCTTTATGTTGATACGGCATGATGGCACATAGGCCTATGATGCGGTAGGCCCTCCTAGTTCTTATAGCCTAGGCTATGTCAACCAATTAACCATAGCAATAACAATCGTGTGCCGGTGTGAAACTAGCATACGCGAAGGCAGTCTAATTAGTCTATTTTATGTGGCCTATTGACTTGATAGCCTGATCACCTAGTGTCTATACTTACCTCTGAATCAGACGTGTGTGGCAAGGCCAAAATGTCTGTAGGCCTAGCCTAACCCACCTGAAGGAATGTGTGACTGTTGCCTAGTGGCCTGTAGGCCGAGTTATTTCGAATGTTTGACTGTTTCTATGTAATTTCTTTTATTTAGCATCGACTCTACAGAACCGATGGAATGCTGCTGTGAAGACTAACGGAGTTGCTCAGTTAGGCTAATAACAGAGGTTCAAGCGGTAATCAAGGATCTTTGCTAATAATAACAACTACTGGAGAATGTAATTCCAGGGAATTACGAGTGCACGGAAATGCTAAAATGGCTACTGAATGAAATATTGTTGAATATTGTCTAAAAGTAAAAAGATGGAGGGTGTCATAGTTGATGACAACTGACAGTTGGAATGGACGAACAGTTAAATAGTTGAGTAGTTTAAATAGTTACATTATTTTATAGCGAATTATTGTATTGAGGACTTATTGTGAAGTTGAAGTTGAGGACAAAGGAAACAGTTGACAGGGAGTCAAAGTTGATGACAACTGACTGTTGCTAGAGTAGTTATGGTGGTTGCTATGCTGGTTGCTAGGTTCATGATGTTGGTTGCTATGTTTTAATTGTGAATGTGGTTGCTAGGCTGTTGCTAGGGTACTTGAAGTCGTTGCTAGGTTGTTGCTAGGGTGTCCATGGTGGCTACTATCAGAAATAAAGGAGTTAAGGCCCATTCACACCAAGAACGATAACAATAACTATAACTATAAATAAATATCGTTCTCGTTAATATGAATGACGACGTTCACACATAAACTATAACGATAACGACATGAAGAACGATATCGTTGGGGATCACTTTCAGAGCGATTTTCATAACGATAAAATGCTAATAGCCAATCAGAACCCATCGAATTTTAGCCGTCACATTCATTAACACAAGGAGAGACTTTGTTTATCATTGTTCAGTGTGAACGCTTTTATCGTTATGGATATAGTTATCATTATCGTTATCGTTCTTGGTGTGAATGGGCCTTTACTACAGTGGTTTGCTAGTATAATCATCTTGGTTGCTATGGAAACTGACATAGATGCTTAATTTCAATGGTTGCTAAATTGGTTGCTAGGTAGGTGGTGGTTTAATATAGTAGGCTAGAGGCATAGTTGATGATAACTGACAGTTGGAATAGTTGAACAGTTAAATAGTTGGATAGTTTAAATGGTTAACTTATTTAATAGGGAATTATTGTAGTGGAGACTTTTATTTTGAAACAGTTAAACAGGATCTGTAGTCTTAAGAGAGCCAGATTGTATGCTTAAAGCCTGAGACAGACAGTTGCTGGAGGTGGCCGGAACCATCTGGCTCTGGCCGGAACACTTGGCATCGGCAATGTTAAGTATATGGGGAAATTTTCAGTAGTTTTTAATTAATAGTTCAAAAAGACATTCCACACCTGTCCTAAGTAAGACCTACGTAACGCAGTTTGAATGAAGTTTCTACGTTAAATGGTTGAAGCCGCATTAAACGCGTGAAGTTTCTACGTTAAACGGTTGAAGCAGCATTAAACGCGTGAAGTTTCTACGTTAAACGGTGGAAGCCGCATTAAACGTGTGAAGTTTCTACGTTAAACGGTGGAAGCCGCGTTAAACGCGGAAAAAGCGTTAAAAGAAGAATAAAAAGAGGAACGGTAGATTGCATTGTCATGCGCTCTAATAATGGCCTAGGCCACAGATGGCTGGTAGGCCTAACTAAAGAGTATTTGCCTAGGCTACACTGAGTGTTGCTCGATTAAAAAAGAAAAGAAAAGATAAAGAAAGCAATGCCGCAAGATTTTGCGTCGCTACAATCCTTAGCGGCGCTATCGGCTTTCCTTTCATAGTCCCGTGCCAACAACAGTTGTGCTCTTTCAATTTTTGTTGCAGACCCTATGTAAAGCTCTACGATAGGGGTCTTTTGCTGTGCTTTATTCTCACCACGAGTGTATAATAAACTAAATTATTGCATCTCGTTGAAGCAGAGATTTTGCAGTCCATTTTAGTTGTGAGATTGTAGGGGCTATCATTTTGAAGTCCCTCCACTCGGCGGCCATATACCAACGTTTTATGGGCACTCATCGGGCACAGTCTTTGGGTCGAACTGCGCGTGCGCAAGGCTTCACGACACCAATCTTGCTCCAGTGGCGAGATCACAACACATGATTGGCAGGATGTCTTCACAACGCACCATATGATTGGCTCAATGTATTCACATCACACCACATGATTGGCTCAATGTATTCACATGTCGACGTTTTGCCGAGGAAGGGGTGGGATATGTGTAGACAACAGGCCATATTGGCGTGACAAACTAGCCCCATGCATTTCTATGGAGTATTTTTTGAGTGCTGTGTCTCCACATTAGAAAGTCTCTGGCTTTAACTTGTCACTGACGTTGGCTTGAACACAATGTAATAGTAATGTCAAACAGTGCAATATTGTTGATGACCAGCAGAGAGCAGTGCATTTAAAAGTAATTCAGAGACGTATATGGCTCTGAAGTAATTGATAGGAGTAGGCCTATGAGTTTAAACTCATGATATTTTGTGAGAGAAGAAAACGTCTTGAATTGATATGACAAGAGTGACTTCAAATTTAGGTAATAATAGCCATACACTTACACAGACAACTCTCTTATTCACCCTAAAATATACATAGGCAGTAGGCCTATTAATATGGATGGTCAAAACGGGCAAAATTGACAAAGATAGCTCACTTCCTGGTGCTGTCACCAAGTAGGGACAGGAATAAAATTCTATAATTTCCATAGGACACTTCCTCCCATTGCATATTTTCACAGAAATGACAGGTGACCTGTTTAATGTATTATATTTCTTTAATACATGGTGGATACTGTATTTACATCATGTTTAATTTAGTGCATGGGAATAACACTCGAGTCTTCACTACATGATGGCAATAAATGAATGGGTAAGTCCACCACTTTGTCACTGTACAGTTCCTATGGACTTTTAAGATGGCAACTGTGGGAAGGCTAAATGTGCTGTACATAGAACCTGGCTCATTTGGACAGTAAGATGGGCTGTGCATGTGATGATGAAGAACCCCTATTAAGAGTAAAAAAACGTTTGGTGCATTGGGTATAATACACAAAGGCTTTCTCTTTCACAATGACAGGCCTGCTCCGAATAGAAAAATAATACTTTTCACGTCAAACACAGTTTCTGATTGTGCAGTGAGGAATTCCAATCAAGCTCAGTGCTTTTCATCATAGAGTTCAGGAGGAACATCAGAAGCCACAACAATTATGTGAAATTCATGAGCAAACAAGGTTGTGTTCACTAAGAAGACTGAAGTCTGTTTATCCAGTCTCCCTATTTTGGCATAGCCACAGTACAATGATGTTAAGCTGTACAGTCCAGTACATGTATTAGTTCAACTATTTGTTTATTGTTTTATCTAAACCTTCTGCAGGTCATGTCAGTTGATCAAGTGAGTGTTTGATGTGGTGTATACTACATGTACCTGTGTGAGGCTGTATTCTTTACCAACTGACCAAAGGTAAACTCACACTAGAACTGAAAAGACTTTAGGAGGAGTCCTGATATCAACAAATAATTCTGTAGTCCCTCTGCATCCACATCCGAAGCAGGTCAACTCTCAAGGTCAGGGCTCCCGTTGAAGTGTCCTCACTTTGCTTCTTTTTTGTCAATAGTTTATCATCCAAAAGCCAATGTCACATAGAGATGCAGCACAGCACAGCATAGCTGCTAACACTGTCTGTTTGAATGTTTTTTTCAACCGTGAAAATGAGATTATTGAAGCCAGACGTCTGATCTAGCTACTGCATTCACAATGCAGCACAAGAACTCCATGTCCCACCAGGTACAGGGAAAGATAGTCTGTGCCTCAGAGGACACAAAGACACAGCAGCCACCCGCAGGCACCTGCGGAACAGAACAGAACAAAGAGCGCTAAAAGATGAGGCAACATGCGAGGGAAATCAGGCTTATTTGGGTCATGATAGGGCAATGCGGACAAGAAAGTAGACACTTTACTTAACAGCCAACATCTACTGGACAGCAGGGATGAAAGTGGGGAGAGAATGCCATCTGTTAACATTCAAGCTCAGTATGTAAAATGGTTACTGAACATCACCAAATCCAACCTCTAACCTTAACCAGAATGTGTAGTTATCAGAGTGTCAATGATAATCGGAGCCTCTTTAGATAGTATAGTCTGTGGGTGGACTATCCAAGTAAAGTTTGACTGAAAGTAGTTTTGAATTCTTGCCAGTACTACCACAACCTTAGATCTCCTCTAGATATCAGTACTACTACAACCTTAGATCTCCAGATATCAGTACTACCACAACCTTAGATCTCCTCTAGATATCAGTACTACTACAACTTTAGATCTCTAGATATTAGCAGGGAAGCCAACCTTTTAGTTCAGCTTGAAGTGAGATTTGTTACAGATAAAAGTGTGCCACATAGTGCACAGGAAAAACTTTGAACACATCTTAATAGTTTACATTAATGAATGTATTATTATTTGTAGAGGATTCATCAGGACCTGCTATCTGGACCTTATCTTATCTGGCTCAAACTGTACTGTCCATGAGTTGGTATTATTTAAAAGCATGTTAAAAAAATATATAGTTGATATACAGTATGCATTTAGTAAAAATTAAAAGTGGCATTCCACTATTTCTTAAAACATATCATTTCTAAACTCACCTCTCATGTTACCAAATAGTGCAACTGTCATGTTAGTTTGTTTCAGTCTGTCAGTCTGATATTTCTTAAATGAAGATAGATTAGAAGATAATGTAACAGTGGAGTGTGTTCCTTGACACAGTTTAGTTGGTCAGTTATTGGTTGATAAATAAGACACTGTTGTGCATTCGTTTTGAGACAGAGTTAGATGCGCTCACAGACAGGAGCCTAATATGTAGCTGCCAGTTTTAAATCCACCTTATGTCTGCCTTAATACATAGATCTCGTTGGCAGCTTCATTTAAAAATCACAAGAACATCGGAGGATGCGTAGACAAAATGTTAGCGTGAGAAAGGCATGTGTGCTAATATGTAGCTGCCAGTTTTAAATCCACCTTATGTCTGCCTTAATACACAGATCTCGTTGGCAGCTTCATTTAAAAATCACAAATACATCGGAGGATGCGTAGACGAAATGTCAGCGTGAGAAAAGGCATGTGTGGTGTGAGGGAGTGTCAGTAGCATGAGTTGGCAGCCCTGGTTTTGGCAGGCAGTTCCCCTCTCTTTTTGGTATTGCGTACCGCCACTGAATCATTTAGCGGTACATAGTACTGGTCCATACCGGCCTACTTTCACCCTTGCTCGACAGTCAATTGAGTACAGCATTGTAACAACCCAGAACAGACACTTATTCCACAGCTAAGATTACAGAGAGCTTTTGTTTGAATCCAATAACAATTCTTAAGTTTTACATTTGATGGCTTGAGACAAGCTTGGACTGTGACAAGGAGAATTTCTGACATTCTGGCAGATACCTCTAAACCAGGCCGTCGTAGAGGGACAGGGCCTGGACGATGGACGGGTCGGCCTTGGAACCCTCCTGGAACTCATGCAGCGTCAGCATCCCGTCGGCATTCTGATGACAATGGGTCAGCCATCAAAACACGCAAATCGCATAAATCATCCCAATCCCAAATCTCCCTCTCATTTTTCAAAGTCTTAATAATAAAACACTTAGTTGCTTTGGTTCCAAGTCATGACAGAATAGAAATGAATGTGTCATTAGGATATGAACAGTGAAGGGTATGTGTGTAGATTTTGGTCACGGTTGGAGTTTGGAGTGCATGAGCTGTTTGGGAGAGCATGAACTATTCTATTTTATATCCTTTGTCTCTCGGCCAACATGTAAAAAGCTAAAGGAAAGCTGAGGTGATGTGTGAAATGCAATCTGCTGGGGAATAAACTGCAGTTTGTAAAACAGGGTGAAAGACTAAAGAGAGAGAGAGAGCTGAAATGATAGTTATATAAGTTACGTAACTAATCATAACGTATGTATGAACTCTGAGTAAAAATATGATGTGAAAGGAAGACTGATACAATGTGCAAGTGCAAATGCAAGCGAGACACGTACCTTATCCATCATGGCAAAGATGCGATCCACTCTCTTCTCGGGAGTGTTCTCTTCCTCGGGTAACTCCACTGTGTTTCCCTGCCGTCAGACAACCACGTGGAGGGACAGGAGGAAATACAGAGCACAGTCATGAGACAGATGCAGCGATGCATGGAGAGTGCTGAAGAGGCCTTAACTAACCACACGGCTCAGCAAAGGCCTCATCATCCACCTGCAAATGCTTAATCCATAATGTCTAGATGAACTATCACATGGAGGAGATCAGAGCACAACAGGACAGAACAATGCATCTGCAGCCCGTGAGTCTTCACTAACTCACACTGCTGGCACGTGTGGTTATGCAGTCAGCCGTGCCGTGCACAAAACAAATGACTCACCACCATCTGGTAAATGGCATCCACGATGTTCAGCATCTCGTCTCGAGTGATGTAGCCATCGTTGTCGAGATCGTAAAGTTTAAAAGCCCCTGCAATAACAATTAATGAAGGGCCTTAGGAAACGGTAACAGTATTGTTTATTATGCTTAACTGACAAATGACAGATGCTTAACTGACAACACTCATTGTGATTTACTCTGATTTATTCTGATTGCTCAACAAGACGATATTATAGTGCATAAACTATAAACTGTGTGTTTGTGTGTGTGTGTGTGTGTGTGTGTGTACGCACACACATACTGTCTTAGTGTAAGTCTGTGTTTTGGGTGTATGTCTCTGTATACATATTAGTAGAGTATGTGTAGTGTAACCAATATGATTGAATATGTGTGCAAGCAAATATAGCCAGCGATAATACCAAACAATGCATACTATCCCATGTGATGGTGTGGTTGGAGGTCATAATGCATACTATGCCATGTGATGGTATGGTCGGAGGTCATAATGCATACTATGCCATGTGATGGTGTGGTTGGAGGTCACAATGCATACTATGCCATGTGATGGTGTGGTTGGAGGTCACAATGCATACTATGCTATGTGATGGTGTGGTTGGAGGTCACAAGACTTACATCTGAGCTTCTCATCCAGTGTCCCTCTGGAGGTGACTGACAAGGCCTGGATGAATTCTGAGAACTCGATGCGCCCATCCTGCCGAGAAAAAAAGATTCAAAAGCCCATTTTACAAATGACTGAGAGGGACATGGCATACAGGGCCTCGGGTCTGTGTCAGTAAAGCAGAGATGAGGACAACCCTTCCCGTCATTGCAAGCCAATGGAACTTTCTCATGAATGAAACATAAGAGGTACCTTTAGAGGTGATAAATGTACTACGATGAAAATTATACCCTAAACTTTAAATAGTTGATGAATGTCAACCCCAAACAGATGGGTCCACCGTCTTATGAGCTGAGATTCTGCTTAAAAAGGGAGTTTTACATCATGTTATTTGAAGTGTAGAGAGAAGCTATTGGCTCAGCTGTGTGATGGCAGGCTGATGCCATGAGAGGAACATCTCAGGATGTGACTAAAGCTGGGAGGATCGAGGAGGGCTTTCTATGACAGTTATAGGCCTCCTCTATGTTTGTACTCATGACACCTACACACATACATCTCCACCACAGACAACAGCAGACACCAACAAGCACAAACTACATAGAGCATCTCAACTCAAAAAAATGATGCAACAGCAGCTCAGACCTAGGATTTGTCAGCCCTGTGGGTTGATATCACCCCCACAACACACAGATGCTGGAGTCCCTCTAGTTCTCCCATCATGACTACTTGAATGCAGTGCATTCTGAAACCTTGGGTGAGAAATGCACTCACCCGTATTATATAGAATAACATTCTTTCTATAAAGCCCTCAATGGCGCACAAAAATGTCAGCAAGCTACAAATGCAAACCTTGTAATTACAGTATGGTCTCTTACCTTATTCTCATCAAACACGTTAAAGACGAAGCTGGCAAACTTGGTGGGGTCTCCGAAGGGAAAGAACTGCTTGTAGATCTTCTGAAAACCTGCAGAGTCCAGCTGCCCACTGGGACAATCCTTAATGAAGCCTTTATACCTGAGCACAACAACATGAGAGGAACCTTTACACCTGTATCATTATAGAGTCAGAAATATCATTACAGAGATACAGAATAATAAAACAAAATGCTGCAAACCCGCATCTATGGCATTACAAGCCATCAGCAATCATATCAGGATAAATTAAAATCGTATCCATGCCAACCTGCTCTAAAGCAGTTCTAAGTTATTTTTGAAAGCCAAGAACATTACCAATGCAATCAGCTTACAATAGCCATTTCCCCTCATGATAGAAAGGAAGACAGAATGTGAACAGAGCCAGGGGGACCAAACAAAGCATGGACATGGTAAAGGCAAATAAACGTCAGGGCAGGGAGGCAAGACAACCACATGGCAGGGGCAACATTTCACCCCAACAAAGCAGATTGCTTAAAAGGTGCCATGTGTAAGAATTGAGGTAAAAATATCCAAAAAATGAGCTACACGCATCAAAAGAATGAGAAGAAATAAGGGCGATGATGTCATTAAAAAAATGACAAGGTATAGTGCTGCAGAATTAGCATGCTAAATTACTAGCCACCGCCCGACAGGTGTCATAATACCAGTTGTTTAACACACCTCACCTAACACAGTTACCTGTGTGTTAATCGTGATGCATTAACAAACAGGAGACTGAGACAGCTCATTAGGTAATATGCCATAACTGCTTCAAAGTGCCTATTAGCACAGAGGTGCAGGATACATTGGAAAATGAGCATGTTCCTGAGCACTTCATTTAGATAACCTTCCCTTCTTTTATTACCTTGACCATTGATGCATGGGTGGAATCAATTCAAGCATCAATTAAAGCACAGCTAAGCTGGAAAAAAACATTGCATCATAGACACAGAGTTAACAAAATGACAACATGTACAATGTGGTTTGATTGTTTGTTTATCCACGATTTTTAATGAATAGGGCATGTTGTTGCTGTATGTGCTCAGAAAAAAAAAATCAATATATATTCTCCTATTCAAGCATTATATCTCAAGCAGAGAGGCATAGTCTCTGGTGAGCATCAATCCATTTCTCTCTATTGAGTTGACAGAAGGACACAGAACTGCATTCTTGCCAAATCCCACTCATGCCTACTGTAGATACCTGAGAAGAGAATATGTCTCTGTGAATGCCAGATCGATCCTGCAACAAAAGGCTGCTCTGACACTGTATGGGGCTCTAGTGTTAATACTGATGCTGCTGCCATAAACAATGAATCAAGATGGAACTATAAACCATGATGGAACATGAATGGCTATGAAGGAGTGTGTGTGTGTGTGTGTGTGGGGGCACACGGATGTGGCGTGTGTTTGTTTGATGTGTGTGTTCTCTCAGTGTGTTTATATTTGTGTGTGAAAGTGTGAGTGTTCATTCATGTGTGTGTGGGCAAGCATGCTGGTGTGTCTGCAGTAGGACCACCATGGCTCTGGAGAGATAGGAAATGTTTCCTGTTCACTTTTCCTGAGGATTAAGCTTATATCAGACAAACTAACCTTTTTAATTGCCCTTGGGGTACCTGTGTCGATTTCTGTCTAAACTTAATGGGAATGGTGAAAGCCAATCAATATATTTGTCTTCAAACCCACCAAGACCAAAATTAGACACCATATCTTAATGCAAAATGTACATGATTTGAATAACAATATGATGTTAAATATTCAGTCTTCTATGTAGTTTTAAGGATTTATTTTAACAGAATGTTAAACAGGTGCTAACACAGCTTATGACAGTGCTGGAGTATGCTTTTTATATATACTTCCATCATCGGCCTTTGAAAAGGGGTAGGGTATAAAATCTCTGTAGGATGTCCAAGGCTGGCATCTTTGATTTTCTCAGGAGTATTCTGCACTCAGCCAGCAGCATATTAGTTTAGCATAACTTATAGAAGCTGGCCTTGAACCTGTCAAAAACAACCTGAAAGCCTGGCCCAGCGAAACTGCTGAGCTAGAAAATAAATGAAACATAAAATGCCTTTTTTCTGGCCTTTCTCTTCTGTAAGTAATGAGATGGGAGATGTAGGTTATTTTTGGCACAATGTCAATTCTGAACCATGTGCAAGAAAACAATGCTACAATGCTATGGACCTTTAGAATTGCCAGATATTAACTTTACTTGACTGAACTTTGCTTGACTCTTATTTCCCAATGCTCCATCCTCACCCCTAATTTCTATATTGAGCGTGGCAATATCCCCCTTTCTCACATTTTTGCCTGTGTTGCAAAGCTCAGCCAATGGGTGCCTGCCTGTTTACGTAGACAAAGAAAGGTGAAGGAGGAGGACTTTGGCTTTTCTGCCGTCGTGACCCTGGTCAGTCTCCCGCCCATCTCAGCTGGAGCTCTCAGAAGGGCAGACGAGGAGTCAGAGGAGGCGAGTGTTAACATAGTGAAGCACTCTTCTGACTCCCTCCTGGGTGTAGGCTGCTGGAGCCATAAACGTCCCTCCCCGTGACCTCAAATAGCTCAGCCGGTGACCAGGCTAATGCCTTCAGTTAGTCGCGCTGGTATGTGCTATTACTGGGGGATGATATTAGAGTGATTGACACAATTAGGGTTGGGGCACAGACAGAGACACAGCATGTCACTGGGGTTATCTTCAGTTCAAGGCTAAATGGGATGGGGTGTGGAGAATCATCTCTCTGATGGGTACTGGTATGTGTGTGTGTGTGTGTGTGTGTGTGTGTGTGTGTGTGTGTGTGTGTGTGTGTGTGTGAGTGAGAGTGAGTGAGTGTGTGTGTGTGTGTGTGTGGAGGAGGGGTGTTACAGGGTAACACAAGGAAGCAGATGACTGTGGGGGTTGTCAAAGAGACAGCCCAATGCCTCTGCTTTTTAATACATAGCACTATCAGAGCTTCGTATCAGAGCTTCCCCACTGTCCAACCAAATAAATCAGTCATCACTCACCAAACTCTCACTGTGTCCATTGAGAACACATGTAGTTAGTTTATATTTGTTGATGATGTTAGGGAGAATCAGTGGCACAGCGAATGATCAACTCAGCCCCTGACTAATAAACTCCTTTATTCTGACTAAGAATCAGGTGGGAATTCAGCCAAGCAATTTGGCTTCTATTGTTCTAGATGTATTATCAGTGGCATATTAACATTTATCTCTCTTTCGAATTCCCAGTAGACCCAATATGCAGGCATGCTGACTGAGATGGATAAACAGCAGTAACATGTGAATGACAATGCCTTTTTGAAGCCTGAAGGCAGTCAGAAAAGATAGTCTGGTACTCTGGATTATGGATATGCCTGCCTATTGGTCCCAGCCCTTTTTTGCTGGAATTATAGTCTGGAAATGCACTTTACCAGATCAATCATTGGGCCATTGTGAGTGGCCTACCAATCTGCGACCATTGGTGTGATTTTAAATGAAACTTCTTATTTTGAAAATGCAGTTCCAACAATGACGGCAGAGTTAGAGCTTGAGAAGCGATACAAACAGTAGTAGCTCTAGCTTCAAATAGGAAGGATTTGAAGCTAGAGCAAAAAAAATGTCTACAATGTTCATCAATCCCAATGTAGAGGAGGAGGAATCTGTGTTTACATCCGTGACGAATGGTGCCGGGACACTGTAGTAGTATGCAAACACTGCTCACCACTGGCAGAGTTTATGATCATAAAGTGCCGTCCTTTTTACCTGCCAAGGGAAATTACTGCGATTCTGCTAGTCGCAGTATACATCCCGCCTACCAACAACAACAGCGATAAGAACGCGGCTCTTAGTGAACTGTACCAGGCTGTCAGTGAACAACAGACGGCACACCCAGACGGTTTCACCATCTTCACTGGAGATTTTAACCATGCTGATCTAAAAACTGTACTTCCAAAGCTACACCAGCATGTTGATTTTCCAACAAGAGGAGATAACATCCTGGACCTGGTCTACACTACACACAAAGGAGCATACAAAGCCACCCCTCCCCCACATTGGACTTTTCAGACCATATCACTGTTATGCTAATGCCCGCGATACAGACAAAGGGTAAAAGCGAACAAAACGGTTCGTAAGCAGGTAAAAGTGTGGCCTGGGGGCCTCCGATGCTCTTCAAGACTGCTTTGACACAACAGACTGGGAAATGTTTAAGCAGGCAGCCACCTACAACAACCGGACAGACATAGAGGAGTATACAGACACTGTAACCTCTTACATCACCAAGTGCATCGATGATGTGACCCACACAAAAGACATCATCACTGGCTAACTGGAAGCCATGGCTGACAGGGGATGTCCTCAGGCTGCTGAGGGCCAGAGACAAAGCCTACAGAGCTGGGGATGAAGCTGGCATGAAAACAGCGAGAGCCAACCTGTCCCGTGGCATCAAGGAAGCAAAAAAGGAATACACTCACAAGATAACCACCCACTTCAAAGACAGCAGGAACTCACAAAGCCTATGGCAGGGCATTCAGGCCCTCACGGACTACAAGCCCGCGCCACAGAGCTGTGAGAGCAACATCCCTCTGCTCAACAACCTGAACCGCTTCTTTGCTCGCTTTGAAGCACAAAACAGCACCTGCCCACAGAAGACCCATCCCCCTCTACATGAGCAGCCCCTGTGCCTCTCTGCCGACAGCGTGAAGAGGACACTTGCTGCTATCAACACCCGTAAGGCAACAGGTCCAGACAACATCCCAGGTCGTGCGCTGAAGGACTGCGCAGGGGAGCTTAAGGATGTCTTCACAGACATCTTTAACACTTCCCTGAAGCAAGCCATCGTCCCATCATGTTTCAAAGCTGCCACCATCATACCTGTGCCGAAGAAAACTGCTCCATCCTGCTTCAATGACTACCGCCCTGTGGCACTGACACCCATCATCATGAAGTGCTTTGAGCGGCTTGTCATGTCACATATCAAAGCCATTCTCCCCCCCACCCTGGACCCCTTCCAGTTTGCATACCGAGCCAAGCGGTCTACAGAGGATGCAATCTGCTCTGCCCTCCACCCAGCCCTCACCCACCTGGAAAAAAGAGACTCATATGTGAGATTGCTGTTTATAGACTTCAGTTCTGCATTCAACACCATAATACCACAACAACTCATCTGCAAACTCGACAAACTGGGACTCAGTACCTACCTCTGCAACTGGCTACTGGACTTCCTCTGTCAGAGGCCCCAAGTAGTAATGTGTTGGCAACAATACCTCAAGCAGCATCACACTGAGCACAGGGGCCCCCAAGGCTGCGTGCTCAGTCCGCTGCTCTTCACCCTGCTGACGATGACTGCACTGCAACCTACAGCAACAATCACATAGTGAAATTTGCTGACGACACAACTCTGGTGGGTCTCATCACCAAGGGCTTACGAGACTCAATACAGGTTGGAGGTCGACCATCTGACCACGTGGTGCAGGGACAACAACCTCCTGCTGAACGCCAGCAAGACCAAAGAGATTGTTGTTGACTTCCGGAGAGGTCACACCCAACACCTGCCACTGACCATCGACGGTGCTGTGGTGGAGAGCGCAGCAGCACCAAATTCCTGGGGTGCACATCAGTGAAGACCTCTCCTGGACCACCAACACTGCATCACTGGCTAAGAGAGCTCAGCGCCGCCTGTACTTCCCGCGGAAACTCAGGCGCAGCAAGTGCTCCACCAGCCATCATGACCACATTCTACCGAGGCACCATTGAGAGCATCCTCTCCAGCTGTATCGCTGTGGGATGGAAGCTGCACTGAATACAACAGGAAAGCCCTGCTGCGCATAGTGAACACAGCTGGAAGGATCATTGGTGCTTCACTCCCTCCCTGAAGGACATTTACACCACCCACCTCACCCGCTATAGGCTGACCAAAATTGTGAGTGATGCAAGTCACCCCGGCCACAATCTGTTTGATCTACTGCCCTCTGGGAAGAGGTACAGAAGCCTGCGCTCCCGCACTACCAGACTCACCAACAGCTTCATACACCAAGCTGTAAGGATGCTGAACTCTCTCCCTCCCTCTCCCCTCCACCCCTCAGCTACATAACATCCTGGACATTGGACCCACAATGGTCAGCCTGCACTACCTCCATTTGCACACTTGAACACTTGCACACTTGTACACTTTACAACTTGGTGTTGTTGTCCTGAAAACACAACACTTCTGCTGCTCTTACATAACTTGCAACCACTATGCCACTTTTCTTTATTACTCAGGTCAAACAGAACTACCCAAGCCTCTTATTGGCCTGACTTTGCACTAGTTTTTTTACTGACTGTCTATGCACAATTTCAACAAAATTTTGCTGCTCTTATTTTTTCATTATTATATGTGACCTCTTATTTACTTATTTACTTACTTTTTTGTTTACTTGAATGTTATGTTTGTCTGTGGACTTAAAATTGGTAAAATATGTCTTGTCTTCACCGTGGGATAGTGAGAAACGTAATTTCGATCTCTTTGTATGTCTGGAACATGTGAAGAAATTGACAATAAAGCTGACTTTGACTTTGACTTTGACTTTGACTTTGACTTTGAGTGGTGGTCCAGTGGTTTCAAAATGAAGCCGAGATCTAACCTCGATGCGACGAATGGGCGTCCAGTGGAGCGTGGCCAGTCCCTACTCATGAAGAGACTTTGAGTCTGGTGGTTATACCACTCTAAGGATAAAGTGCTCTGACCTCTCAAATAACACACACAAATGTGTTAATTAACGAGAACAGAGCTAATGGAGAGAAGGATGAGAAACAGAGAAGAAGGATGGATGGACGGATGGATGAAATAAAAGAAAGCACTTACCACTGCTGCACTTCCTTTTCCGTGACTGTGGAGAAACAGAAAAAAGCACAATCTTAGCAGAGTGGGACAGCAACACAAACACTGACGGCAATATTTCTCTATAGATCAGACCTGAATTCATCACAAAGGAATTACTGCTCCTAAAAGAGACACAAACAAGAGAGACAGTTTTGCAAGTCAAGGTAAAAAGTCTGCCTGGCACGGAAAAAGCCAAACAGTAAACATCCTTCACTCTGTACATCAGGCCTGCCGTTACTTTCCCCTTCAGCAGATCTTACACAACAGCACTAAAGTGCACTACGGAGAGAGCTTTCGGCTCAGGAAGTTGTGTTCATCCCGAGTTCTCCCTCTCAGACAGCTACTTTACGAGCGCTGCTCTTGAGTGGCAGACACATACTGCGGTGGGGGTTAGTGTCACTCAAGCTCAGTCAAGAGCCGCCGGGCCGCCACAGTCCATCTTATACCTGGCCTTGACAGTGACACCTCCGCCACTGCCACAGCGGTTGCTGTTGGCGGGATACGACAAAGTCTCGCATGCATGACGTGACGTGACAGACCATGAAATTGACACCCTCTAGTCTACAGAACGCCATCCTGCTTAGCCTGGCATCACTTTTCTGAACACGCTCTTTCAGCAGGAACACACACGCACGCACGCACACACACACACACACACACACACACACACACACACACACACACACACACACACACACATCCCGTGTTATATTGGGCCATGTGCATCCACATAAGGAGGAAGACACAAAAAGCAGAGTGGGTGAGGCAATACTGTTGTCACGGCAAGAGAAAGCAGAAAGGGGAGGAGGAGGAGGAGGAGGAGGAGGAAGAGGAGGAAGTGGATGGGGAGATTGCAGTAAGAAAGGAATGGGGTGAATGCATGAGGGCACGAGGGGGAAAGATGTAAACAGATAGCTGTCAAGAGGAAAAGGGAAAGACGAGAGCAAAGAGGTGTGAAGATGGTGTGTTCAGGGAAAATCTGGAGATGGGAGTCAAGAGATGCAAGCCATAGCTAAGCTGTGGTCTGTCAGTGTGGTATACTGCATTTCATATTGGTAGCTTCTCTTGAACATGTACATCTCCACAGATACTTAT
>NC_063200.1:6360438-6415438 GCF_017589495.1 Alosa alosa | reverse complement strand
TCTCTTTCTGTCCCCGGGCGCCGCGTGCTGAGCTGTGGAGAGAGGGAGAGAGAGAGAGACGGCGGAGTGCAGGATGATCTGTAATCCGTTCAGCTGCGTCCGAGCTCCTGTCCCTTCCTTTCCTGCACGGCTCTGGGTCCTCAACCCCGCTCCGGAAGGCAGCGCTGTGGGATCAGTGCTCTGGCCTGGAGGGGAGCGCTCTCTCTCACACACACTCTTGAGGAGGAGGAGGAGGAGGAGGAGGAGGGGGCTGCTGCTGCTACTGGTGGTGCCCGTGCCGGAGGGGCACACTCCCATCTGTCTGGATCTGCCCGCTGGCGATGGGGAATCGGGTGATTGTGTCCCTGGCTGGCAGAGTGAGATTGCGAGCTGCCTGCCCCGTCGCGCCACTGAGAGTGTGTGTGGGAGAGCGTGCCTGTGTGGGTGGGTCTGTGTTGTGACCATGCAATGTGTTGATACCGTTGTTCTTGGCAACAGAAGCCACTCCTATTATGCTTCCTCCCTCTCTCTCTCTCTCTCTCTCTCTCTCTCTCTCTCTCTCTCTCTCTTTCTCTCTCTCTCTCTCTTTCTCTGCCTCTCTCTGGTTCCCTTTTTCTTTCAGACAGATTCTCTGTAGATATTATTCTATCCTTGGCTGTGGTTTGACAAATGGCTTAAATGCTTAAATACTAACATGTTTCAAAGCAGCAAAAGCTTAACCTCTGAGGTTCACAAAGTCCTTGGGAGATTCTCAAAAGTGTATCATCTTCCACTGGATAAATATGCAGAAACCACTGAAAAATACATCAAAACAGATGTATGAACAAATGTCAGGCAGTCAGGCAGTCTGACTCTGCAGGAAAGCCTTTGAATGCAAAGTAGTACTCAGTGAACACTCCCTCGATGGACTGCCAAGATGAAAAAAGTACTTATCTATTTCTCAGACCGACAAAAAGAAAAACAGACTGTTCTCAGACAAAACTCTAGGGCTGTGCTAGAGAGTCTTGGTATGTTTTTTTCAGCATTGAGTATGTATTCAAATGTAATTCTTTTCCTTTTGGCCCAAAGTGAACAAAGTAGGCAAATGCAGCAAGGTCCAACAGTTTAAAATGATAGCAGTGACTGTGCAACTGTGCAGATGACTTTTTCCACAGGTAATTCACAGCGCCCTTCACAAAAGATAGCCTTATCAGCTCTCCGAAACAGATAGAGGGGGAGCTGAAATGAAACAGAGGGGAGAGAAGATAACTGGCCTGGGATCAAAGCTTCCAAACTCTCACACACACTCACAAAAAGCATTTACCTGAAACCTTCATCTAGCAGCTTTAACAGTGTGTCATCTGTAACCTGCAAACTAGCTTTTAAAAATCTTGAAAATGGGTTTACTGAGTATCCAAGTAAAGGATTAAAGTTTTCCCTCACAAAGATTAAAGTTTTCCCTCACAATCGAATCTCACAATCAAATATCTCTTTCAGGCTTAGATGCATGCAGATCTGTTGTCTCGTCTGTTAGTATTCCTCGACGTGTGAGAGCACTAATGTTGAGAGCAAAGGAGAAAGAGTGCAGCATTGACCTGCTTATCACACCCCAATAAGCTTTAGCACAGAAAGCCAAGGAGCGCCATCAGCTCTGCATGAATAATACACCTGCGACAAACAAATAGCCACGCATATTAATCACACACAGACACACACACACACACACACACACACACACACACACACACACACACACACACACACACACACACACACACACACACACACACACGCACACATAAAACTCACACTGTCAAAAAAGCCATGGGTCTTACCTTTGATCTCATTCCAAAGTTATTCCAAAACAGAGCACCAATGACCTGCAAACAAACTTACAAACCTAAATAAATGAATAAATTGAGAGCAGAATAAACACAAAATCACAACATCTCCCTGTATGACACCATGAAGATTCAACTTCTTTTATTCTCTCTGTAGGACTGATACTCTGAATCCAAAACATCTGTGACTATATCATCTCACCCAAGACAAATGTCAGCCTCTTCCTGGATAATCAAGCTGTTATTGTAGTATTTCCAGAATATCAATATTTTCTCTTCAGAGTTTAGATTTGGAGATAGGGTTTATGAAGTTGAAATTCCGTCTACAAAAAGACGCATACAGTTTATAAACCAGATATATCCTCTAAATAGGAAAATATGAAACACGACTATTAATCTCTTCCAATCATTTACACTTTGAAGTGCTATGCATTTACATAAAGTTGAACATTTGCTCTGCTTCTCCTCCACAGTCTAGTGAAGTAGGACTGCAATCCGTCTTTGTCATTGGACCGGCTTCAGTAGTCTACACCCTAACAGGAGGAGGAGGAGGGCAACCCAGAGAATGTGTTGGCAGGGGATCAATGGGGGAAAAAAATGTTCTATCCGGGTCATACGGGGACTTATGATTTAGAGGTAAATGAATGAGATGAAAATGGATCACCCTTTTCCAAGGTTATCACGGATCATCATTCAATCCTGCCCTTGCTTTCCAGTGCTGCTAACACAACGGCTCGCTCAGTAAGCATTACATGCGTCAAATGATCTTTAGTGACATTCTGATGTCCATTCTCTGTGCTAAGCGGAGATCATGACCACATCTATGCGCTCGCGCTTCATGGACGAGACCATGATAACAGGTCCAGGGAACATACAGTGGCACTTGACATGTTTCTTGTCCGTGCTCACTTCTGTCTGAGGGCCTGATATATCTCTGACAGTTGGCCAATGGGATGATCCTGTGTTTGACATCAAGCGTGGGTCACCTGAAGGCAACTGTTATCTAATCTGGTTCCAGACGCCACCGAGGAACAAACCCCCTGTGACCGTAAATCACCGCCACACTCCTCAGTGCACCGCCAGTCACTGGCATGGTGCAATTAGCACATTAGGGGGATTGCACATTAACCGGGTAACAGAAAGTGGAGTAATTTGGGCTAATCCATTAAGGCAGCTAGTCCAGTCTCAAATTAGGAAAGGAGATGATTATCTAGTACCTTAAATAGAAATCAACATCATAACAATGGATTAAGTTATGGGTGGTTCCTTCTAATGATAAGATGAATGCTTTATTTACAAATCTGTTCAATAATGACATATTTAAGTCCAATTTTGTCCAGGTCCAAGTGCAGACTGTCTGCAAGTATTAGGGTGAAGGAGTGCAAGAGAGTTGGGGCTATGTGAGGATAAACAGAGATAAAGCAAGAGGAAGATATTCCTTCAGATGAGATGTTAAACCGAGGTCCTGACTCACTGTGGTCATTAAAGATCCCATGGCACTTATCACAAAGAGTAGGGGGTTCCCCGGTGTCCTGGCTA
Source organism: Alosa alosa (assembly GCF_017589495.1). NCBI lineage: Eukaryota > Metazoa > Chordata > Actinopteri > Clupeiformes > Clupeidae > Alosa > Alosa alosa. Next base: position 6,412,100 of record NC_063200.1, on the reverse strand, counting down.
AATTCCCAACCTGGCTCATTCAGTCTAGCCCCCTAATCATCCCCCAGTGTGATTGGCTCATTCACTCCCTCACTCTCCACCTCAAGCTGGTGTGTGGTGAGCGTTCTGGCGCATAATGGCTGCCGTGCATCACCCGGGTGCTACACATTGGTGATGGTTAATGAAGTCCCCCCTTCCCTGTGAAGTCCTTTGGTTGTCGAGGAAAGCGCTATATGTGTTGTTGTTGTGTTGTTATTTTCAAGTTTTGTTGCTATAACACATTTGTTGCATTTTATTAGCATATCAGTGCCGACAGTTGAATATCATTTCAAGTTCTGTATGCAACAGGCTTCATGTCTGGAGTAAACCCACATTCCGAAAAAGTTGGGACGCTTTGTAAAATGTGAATAAAAAAGAATGTTAGGATTTGCAAATCATGTAAATCCTATATTTAACAGAGAATAGTTGAACTGTTGAAGGAGAGAAATGTTATTGTTTTTTGAAAAAACAAAATATGTTCATTTTGAATTTAATATCAGCAACATGTCTCAAAAGGATCTGTTTAGGAACTGAGGGGACCAGTTGCTAGAGTTTTGAGAATGAAATGTGGTCCCATTCCTGCCCGTACAGGATTTCAGCTGATCAACAGTCTGGGGTCTTCTTAATCAAGTTTTTTATTCCATTCAGGACATTTTAGCACCTCAACTCTTCCTCTATGAAGAAATATTGTTGGTATTGTTTTCCTCATATATACAAGGTCTTTCCTGAAAAGACATTGTCTGGATGACAGTATATGTTGCTCAAACTCTGTGCACATCATTCAGAATTTATTCCTGCCTGCACCATGCCCATGCCATAGGCACTAATGCCCCTCCACACCGTCATGGATGCTGGGTTTTGAACTGAGCATATAACAAGTTGGACACGTTGGGATAGTTGAATAGTCTCTCTCCTCTTTAGCACATTGGAGTCTATGATTTCCAAAAAGCTCAGGCTCAGATAAGATGGTAGAATTTTTGTATCATGTCCATAAAATGTCTTCTTTGCATGGGGAGTTTACACTAGCACTCCTGAATGGAGCATTGGAGCAAAGTGCAATCGGACTCTGTGCAATAACTGCTGTGTTTACTGTTTCTGTTTTTTAGCTGCTTATTGAGAACATGGAATGAATGTGTATGTGTGAGATATATATATATGAGATATATATCTTTATCTTACTCTATGTGCTGGTGTATGTATATATATATATATATATATATATATATATATATGAGATATATATCTTTATCTGGTGTATGTGAGTACCGTATATATATATATATATATATATATATATATATATATATATATATATATATATATATATGTGTGAGATATATATCTTTATCTTACTCTTTGTGCTGGTGTATGTGAGTATATATATATATATATATATATATATATATATATATATATATATATATATATATATATATATATGTATAAATATATATATATATGAGATATATATATTTATCTTACTCTATGCTGCTATGTGGAGAGGATGGCTCCAACAGGATTTTGTTGTATCGCATGCAATGATAAAGATCTATCTATTTATCTATCTATCTATCTATCTATCTATCTATCTATTAAATTGTGCTCATAGACAATGGTTATCAGAAGTTTTCCTGAGCCCATACAATGGTGTTCTTTACAGAAAAACATCTGGTTTTAATGCAGTGCCACCTAAGACGACATTCATCTAATATTTCTTTTCAGCCCTGTCCCTTGTTTTAAATATTTCTCTAGATTCTCTAAATATTTAAATGATATTATGTACTGTTGATGATGAAAGCCTCAAATCCTTCACAATTTCATGATAAGAAATATTATTATATTGTATATCCAAAGGTTTACACAGAGTGATGAATGCCATCATTGATCGTGATGAATTTCAACAAAATTTTGCTGCTCTTATTTTTTCATTATTATATGTGCCCTCTTATTTACTTATTTACTTACTTTTTTGTTTACTTGAATGTTATGTTTGTCTGTGGACTTAAAATTGGTGACTTAAAATTGGTAAAATATGTCTTGTCTTCACCGTGGGATAGTGAGAAACGTAATTTCGATCTCTTTGTATGTCTGGAACATGTGAAGGAATTGACAATAAAGCTGACTTTGACTTTGACTTTGACTTTGACTTTGACTCCACATCTTTAGCCTACTTCTGAGGGACTCAGTCTCTCTGTGATGCTCTTTTTTTATCCCGTTGATGGTTCCAGTTCACTTAATTATTTGTGAAATGTCCCTCCTTCTGTTGTCTTTATCAGCCCCTTTTGAGACGTGTTGCTGACGTGTGCTTATTTCCATGAAATAGTGAAATTTCTCTCCTCCAACAGTTGTTATGTTGTCTTTGAACTATTCTCAATTAAATACATGGTTTGTAAATCATAGCATTCTTTTTTAATTCACATTTCACAAAAGCATCCCAACTTTTTTGGAATTTGGGTTGTTGTGAGGATTAGCCTATTTCTTCACACAGAATGGCCCACTTAAACCAATCAACAAGGCACTTGTTCCTTCTCCACTGACAGGAAAGCAAACGGGTTTTGAATTGAGTTATCATTAGGGGCTCTGTTTTGGATTAGCAGCCAGCTGGCTGAAAAGGAAAGTTAAATAGTTAAAAAAAGGTTTCTGAATAATGAATGCATGCATATTTGTTGTAAATGACTACACATGAGTTGACTGCCTAAACCGAGACCTATGTCCGTTCTAACCACCCAGAGTGGAAAATATCTAAAATTAAAGATGCATGTTCACAGTGCCTATTTTATTTACCTACCATAGCCTACTTATTGTTCTCTTTCAGATGAAATATACCTAAATCAGTAATAGACTACACATGGCAGCCACCATCCAGCAGGTTCACAGTCACAGATGACAGCAGATAGCATAGGCTGTCATTTAAAGTGCATGGTGTCCTGCCCTCTCTGAAGCAAGCGCTTACAGGGATGGAGTTTATCCACCTTTCAAAAGAGTTGATTTACCAATTGGAACTTTTTACATTCAAAAATCATACTATATTATCCACATTCAGAATAGATAGAGAGATAGATAGATTAGCCTGGGTGCCATTCCGAACTTAATCCCGATAGATAGATATATAGATAGATAGATAGATAGATAGATAGATAGATAGATCCCTATTGATCCCTATGATCAATAGGAATATGAACATTCATCTATAGGAACCATTTAATACCACTGGTATTGTTATAAACATTGGACAATAACCTCCACCATAATCAAACATGTTCTGAATGCCGTTTTAAAAATACAATACCGCATGGCGCAGTCAACCTTACCGTGATTATAGAATTGTTTACCCACCTCTTATTTTACTACTACTCCCCTGCTTACAGAGGACAAACCTCAGGCTACAAAATACGACTTGGTGATCTACGGAAAATCGGAAATATAATAAAGTGGGTTTAAGCCTACGTGAAATAGGCTACTCTGACTGCGCTTCAAGATACACTGGATACATTGTTTTAAAACAAAAACGAATGAACTTTTCGCTAACAAACTTTACTTACATCAATCCGGACTGACGAGGATGTGCATGGAACTGTCCGAGCTGCTCTCAACTCTTCTTCTTACATCGTTGTCCTGTCGGATGCGACAGCTAAGATCGTGTCACCTGCGTCCCGCTCCTGACGATATACCCGCGCTACGCTCCATCAGTGCAGGGCATTATGGGCCTACACACATTACGCACAGAGTACGCTGCCGCCCAAGCATGTCTACTTCATGCGGACCTTGAAGCAGGGATAAGTAAAGTTCATGATTAGCTTTCTTAATTTCTTCTCTCCATCCATACTCCCCGCCACCATCAGTAGCACATGTCTAATTTAGGCTACTTTGCTTATTTCCCCCTCTACATTACAGGCAAATTTGAAAATGTGCTAACCAGCAATCTATTTCAAACACCAACAACTAATTATTCTAGTCATTCCACATTGCTCCATTTTTGTTTTGTTTCAACCTTCCGTTCACTCCGTGCCATAATGTCAAAATATGGCCCGAAATTGGTAGCGTCGATTTCTTGAAATTCATATCGCCTTTGAACTGCCATAACAAAAGTGATGAACAACTCATGTCAAGATAAGCAGCACACTTTTTTTTTATTTCAGTGTCAAATTCTTTTTTTTTTTTTATTTCAGCGTCAAATTCCTGCCAACTTGCGATTGCCAACGTGTCCACGATTTGAAATGCCGCAAGAACTTCCACCAAGAAACTTTTGTTTAACAGAAGTTAATGCCAGGTCAAATCACTGCAACTAACCTAGCTTTCAGATGCATGGCTGCAGTACAAAAGGGGCAGGGCTCACACTTCAACCCTGAGTATGGAGGAAATTACCATTTTTGACAAACCTCCCAGGGGATACCAATATTTTATATGAGTTGCATAGTAATAGCCTTTCCTGGCAGAGAAAACATGATGGAAAAATGACTTCTATTGATTATTTGACTCTGTCAATGTACAGAAAGGCCTTGCATCCTAATTAACCTTAGTAAATTAGATTAGATTAGATTCAACTTTATTGTCATTGTGCAGAGTACAAGTACAATGAAAATCTAAAAGCTGGCGATGGTCAGTTTCAGCTCTCCTAAAGAGGAAAAGAGGCAAGGTAAGGTGAGGATTGTTTCTCCGTTACAGCTATTAATAGAGTGGACTACCTGAATGGTGACACTGTCCTGTTTACCCCTAACATGAATGAAACCAATCTGCATTAAGGAGAGTTCAAAACAACTTTATGCATGAAAGACATGTTCATTACAGTTCCCAAAATGACCAATCTTTAACATTTCACATGGTTTTCACATGAGAGAAAAAAACAATAGGTATATACAATTTTTCAAAAAGAAAACACAAAAAAACTGCATCAGTGTGTTGACCTAAACAGAGTTCATTTCCTTTGTGAAGTTTTATTTTGAACTGTTATATCTTATATTTTAGTTTATTTTACAATACTATAAACCAGTGCAAAATGTCCAACACCTCAATCACGGCAGAAAACATCAACTGTCCTCTAACGAGGAGTAATGCTTTGGCCATATTACCATGCCATACATTCAGTGTTCTCTTATTCAAAAACAAAACAAAATAAAAACAATTTAACAACTGCAGTAGCTAATACTGAATAAATAACAACTCCACTCAAATATCTTCAAATTAGGCAGCATTATTTCAAGCAGTTGAAATGCTTTCTTTTGCATTGAAATATTTTTAAAAATTAAAGGTATGTTACAAATGATCAGAGGCTCATGTAGATTATCTGTAAATGTGATCTCAAGGAATTCAAACCGTAACCCATTAGAATACAGGAACGACCAAAAACAATATGCTCAATATTCTCATCAAAAACAGCAGTGTAATAATATTCACAAGCTTGTAACCTTAAGGAAACATTAGACTCTTCCACATGAAGAGCGAGATGTTCCACTTAAACATGGATTGACCTACCAGGCCAATCTATGTAGCAAAACATTTCCTATAAGAATTCACCCTGTCTTTTGAATTCACCTTAAGGACCTATTATAAATCAGCACAGTCTGAGTCACCCCAAGTGTGCCAATACCCCACCTGAATCCAAACAGCTCACTGAAGACACTCAAGTCATTTCCTTGCTTACTCTCTCTTATGAGAGCACAGATTAAAAGTAAAAAAATAATAATAATTAAAAAAAAAAAAAAAAATCCACTTAATTACACTATATATGGTACAGCTCACTGGGCATGTACAGCCATAATCAGATCTGAGATCAATTAGCCAAAATATAAATGGTGGCAAAAAAATAAAAACAACAAAACATCAGTTGTACATGACAAAGAGCAGCACCAAAGCGTATCTGTTGTAACTACAGTGACCACTGCAATGGAAGATTAGTGTATATCCAGGAGCTGAGTCCCCAGATCTCCAAGGTGTACACACCCTTTACAAGATAAACTGTACAGAAAGTGTTGGAATTAGACGGGTCTGTTTTAAGACAAGGGAACTAGAGGAGTCCACTGAGACATCTTGGGAGAGGGGGTGGTGGTGAGAGAGCCCTGATCTAGGAGTGTCCGATTCAGCTTCAGGATGTTTCTGGACCTCTTAAGCGAAAGGCTCCAGAGACGTTAGCTGAGAGCTCCCATCATGCCACACTCTCAGTTTCTTCTGACGGCCCGTTGGAGATCTTCTTCACCTTCTTGACTCCTTCTCCCAAAGCGGTCGATGTAGTTATCCTGTGCAGTTTAAAAGAAACCAAAAATGTCTTTATATTCTTTTGGTCATCATTAAGGGACTCTTATAACCAGCAAGGCTAATGACAACTTAAACTACTATTACTACTTTTAAGGCAAACAAGGCAATCTTCAAATAAGTATCTAAGTGGTTATTTCTGGTAAAAATCATGTTGGTCTAAATGCTAATAAAATGTTAACAAAAATAGTAAAATGCTAATAGAAAAGTTCTTATATCATCTAGATCTGAGAGATCCCCTCCTTGCCCAGGGTAAGCAAACACATAAACATAGACTTAAGTAAAGCCTTAGCCAATTCTAAATCTCTAATCTAATGCGGACATGCTGGCACGGATGACCATTTGTCAGCTCAAAGAGCTATTTCAGTTCCACTCCTGTAAAACAGTGCACAAGCTGAATGTGCAAGGAACGCGTCCAGGTCTCCTGCTACCCTACAGCCGAGTCTCTGAGTCTCCTGCCAGGCCCCTCCACAAGTGCTGGTGTCCAAGGTCTCCATCCATGGGTGGAGCACCATCAGCACCTTTAGTACCCACTGCCTTAGAACACACTGCTTAGCCCATCCCCTGGATGGCCAACTCCCCTGTGTGCATTTACCTGGTTCATGTCCCCAGAATCAAGAACCTCCCCCATGCTGCCCAACCACTAATGGCCCTATAATGACCCGTGGGCATATCTGGATCCAACTCTCCTGGCATCCAGAAAATGGGCAAAACCCTCTGGCATCAGATATGCGTCAGATTCCTTTATCAAGATCTTTTCAAAAATAAACTCTCCTGTTTCAACTCTCCTGTTTTTTTTTTGGCATTTGACACCAGAAAAGAATAACCCTCTGTTCAAAGAAACAATTGACCAATCATTTGTTTGGTTGACCCTCTTTGGACTAACCATGCTGAAAATGGCTCTCCTCATCTTATATATTTTTACTTTGTCCCTCTTCATTTTTAAAAAGCTTCTTCCTCCCCTGCCAAGTTGCACTCAAGTGTACACCCAAAAGTGGGAGGAAAGTAGGTTTCCATTCAGGATGATGGATGGAGAGTCAAGGGGGAGCAGGAAAGAAAACAGGGCCGAGTATAGGGAAGGAGGGATGGAGGGAGAGAGAGAGAGGAAATGAAAGAAAGAGAGAGAGAGAGAGAGAGAGAGAGAGAGAGAGAGAGAGAGAGTGTGCGGAGTGGAACGAGGACACATAGTGCCACTGGGCTATTTCTGGAAGAGTTGGGACAGCAGGCGGAAAAGAGGCGCAACGCCTCAGGGTAGATGATGCAGGGGCGGGGGTGAGAAGAGGGGTGGGGGAGGTGGGGAGAAGAGACAGGTCAAGGCAGAGCACACGGCTCTGGTGGTTTATGGAAGAGAGTGATGTACAGAAGTGTGACCGCTGAAAAAAGACAAAAAAAAAAAAAAAAGACAAAAAAAAAAAAAAAAAAAAAAAAAAAAATTTAAAAAATGAATGAGCGAGGAGGCGAGGGAATGGGGACAAAACTTTCGCAGAATAGGTGACGTTGATGAAGCATCTCAGGGATCTGGTGACCAGGCTAAAAACAGAACTTGAAAAGCAAGGCGTTTGTGTGTTTGTGACCACAACTCATAACGAGGGCAGAGTATTCCTGCATTATCAACTAGAGAATTGTTGTTGTATTTAAAACAAGTCTTGGAACAAGACATGCGTATATACTAAACAAGTTATTTATGAATTGGAGTGGATGAAGGTTAGTTGAACCCATGTTGACCTCCAATTCTACAAGACTGTTTGTTCTTTGCTACACCTAAGCTTTTCCATTTCCATTGAAGGATTCCTCGAAATGACTAAGGGTCTCAAAAGGCTTCCACTTCAGACAACCATCAAGTTCCGGTTCAACTAATAAAACACGTCTTTGTCATAGGGAAAGTAAGTATATAACTGCATGTATTCATGTGTGTGAGTGTGTGTGTGTGTGTGTGTGTCTGTGTGTCTGTGTATCTCCAAAGTCTCTTACACATCATCCATCTCCAGGTCCTCTTCATCCTCCACAGACAGGAGCAGGTAGGGGTTGTAGGAGGCGGGCCGGAACTTGTGCCCCGTCAGGAAGAAGAAGGTCAGCGTGGCCAACTCATCCAGCAGCTGCAGAACAGCACGGAACATGCGTCACTTACACATCGCAACATCAACACTCCAGAACACGCGTCATATACACATCGCCAACATCAACACTCCAGAACACGCATCGCCAACATCAACACTCCAGAACACGCATCACATACACATCGCCAACATCAACACTCCAGAACACGCATCACATACACATCGCCAACATCAACACTCCAGAACACGCGTCATATACACATCGCCAACATCAACACTCCAGAACACGTGTCACATACACATCGCAACATCAACACTCCAGAACACGCATCACATACACATCGCAACATCAACACTCCAGAACACGTGTCACATACACATCGCAACATCAACACTCCAGAACACGTGTCACATACACATCGCAACATCAACACTCCAGAACACGCATCACATACACATCACTAACATGAACACTCAACACGCATCACATACACATCACCAACATGAACATTCCAGAACATGCATCACATACATGAACACTCCAGAACACATCACTAACATCACTAACATGAACATTCCAGAACATCACATACACATCACCAACATGAACATTCCAGAACATGCATCACATACACATCACCAACATCAACACTCCAGAACACGCATCACATACACATCACTAACATGAACATTCTAGAACACGCATCACATAACATCACTAACATGAACACTCCAGAACACGCATCACATACACATCACCAACATGAACACGCATCACATACACATTACCAACATCAACACTCCAGAACACGCATCACATAACATCACTAACATGAACACTCCAGAACACGCATCACATACACATCACTAACATGAACATTCTAGAACACGCATCACATAACATCACTAACATGAACACTCCAGAACACGCATCACATACACATCACCAACATGAACACGCATCACATAACATCACTAACATGAACACTCCAGAACACGCATCACATACACATCACCAACACTCATTAACACGCGTCATATACACCTTCCAAGGTACACATTCAATTTCACTTTTCCATACAGAGATTAACCTTTAAGTTTTTTTTTCATTGAAGTTTTTTTTGTCTCAGACTCATATCCTTGTACATGTAACTGTACAATGAAATATCTCCAGCCACCCACACTGAGACAGGCCTTACCTGGTACAGCCATTTCCACTGGAAGGGCACTATGATTTTGATGAGAATGGCAATTATGCGCGTGAAATAAATGTAGCACACAATCTAAGACAGAAAGAGAGAAGTAAGAGTCAGACAATTTCATACCAGCTGTGTAACCACATGCACTAAATTGATTCAGGAGTCTGGGAGAAGACATTTAAACCGTGTTTCACCACCAAAAGTAACAGCTTGTATGACTAAGCAACACCAATATACTGAAAACATGAATGTACTTATCTGTTGAATACCACATTTTGCAATCCAAATGACAATTCAGTACATTATTATTATAACATTTCAGACAAGCAATGGGAAGGATGCATTCAGCATACTATCCAGGTGATAAAATGTCTGTGTGTGTGTGTGTGTGTGTGTGTGTGTGTGTGTGTGTGTGTGTGTGCGCGTGTGTGTGTGTTGTGTGTGCAGTAAGTGTGTCTGCATACATACCATCACATAGTAGTGTCTAAACAGCTTCAGCTGGGCAAGATTGATAGCAGCTAGAAAAACAACAACACCACAAGCCTTTAAACCCTTGTTTATAATAAGTCTTCGTCGGGTCTGCCTGTTGGGGGAAGTGCCACTGTCTGTTGAGCATCAGCATCATTTTGAGCTGTGTTTGGAATCATAATTGGCAGCAGCTAATGCCCCTGCTGGTTCATCTACTAATGTAAAAGCCCAATGTTAGCCAGTGCTGAGTCATAGCTAGCTCATACCCATTGCTACGACCTTCAGAGTGTTTTTCTTCCTCTCTGTGAGACTTTTTTTTTTTTTTTTTGTAACATGCAAGTAGGCAGCCAAACAAAAACAGTTTGTTGACACTGAGTATGGAAGAACTTTCAACCATGAAAGCAGGCTTACAAAGTTATTCCAAAAAAGAGATCAAAGCTTTTTGCTGTAATACAGCTGTTGGCAGAATGCAGCAGGCAGCCCTGTCTATTTTATAGCAGCATTCATCTAGACTCTGGATGACACTGGTGGGAATTCAATGTCAAAGTTCACTGTCAAAATTCATGCTAGAGATACAAGTAAAGACAGCACGCTAGAACTGTCTCCTCTAATGTCGACGACCAAGTCCTCAGTCTTACTTTGCTAAAGAGGGAAATGCAGCTGCTGAAGACCATGGCATTCATCATCTCTGACCACGAGCCAATTGGAGCTGTTGGCGTCACAGGGGGAGCCAAGAGGCCTGATTTCTGGCCGTTACGCCACCAGCCCCTTTGCTGAACTAAGCCCAACGTTCTCCAAAACCACACTGTTCACATTGAGCACTAAAGAAAGGGTCTATATTATGAGGTGGTTTCCCACACGTGGATTAAACATTGTCCTAGATTAAGATTTTGGAGATTTTCATTGTTCTCTTTCAGTCTAGGACTAGGTTTAATCTATGACAGGGGTCGGCAAGTAACTTGTTTGCCTACAAGAAATATTAGCGTGCAGAGTGAAATTAGCTAGGAGTTAGCTGGGGGAAAATGTCTGTCAAAAAGTCCAAAGAGGAAGATTGACAGTGAAAGTAGAGCCTTTGAAGAGGAATGGAAAGAAAACTTTGCGTTCATCTTACCTGGTTTCACAAATGCAAAGCCTGTGTGTCTGATCTGCTAAGTTGTCGCTGTTCGCAAGGAATATAATATCAGACAGCACCGTGAGACAAAGCAGCACCATCAAGGTGGCCTATCCTCTCCAGACAGTGGCACGAAGGTGCAAAATTGAAGCTCTGGCAGAGGGCTATGCACAGAGTGTGTTCTGGTTTCACTTTCTTCTCATATCTGTTTAAACACCCGCAGTCTGATTGGTGAATAGGCTATTTGTAAATCGATATTATGAAATACAAATGATTTTTTTTTAAAAATCGGACTACCGCAATAATCTGGCGGGCCAAATAATATTGATGGGGCGGGGCCAGCTTTGGCACTGTTGCCAACCAATGACGTACAGGAAACCAGCCCAAAGAGAACGTGTCATAGTAAATGTAACTCTTTCTATGTGCAAAGTGTTCCATCCATATTACCGTCAATTAAATGGCTTAATCTATTATCTATGCTTCCAGTATTCTTCAATTTACCCCCTGAGAAGAGAGTTAATCCTGGAAACTAAGGGTATATCACATACACATCACTAACATGAACATTCTAGAACACGCATCACATAACATCACTAACATGAACACTCCAGAACACGCATCACATACACATCACCAACATGAACAATCCAGAACACGCATCACATACACATTACCAATATCAACACTCCAGAACACGAATCACATAACATCACTAACATGAACACTCCAGAACACGCATCACATACACATCACCAACACTCATTAACACGCGTCATATACACCTTCCAAGGTACACATTCAATTTCAATTTCTGACATAAGGTAAAAATAGTCAGCCACTTTTCCATACAGAGATTAAGCTTTAAGTTTTTTTTTCATTGAAGGGTATTTTGCCTTTAACTGTGCAAAGGACTAGAACTGACTGCTATTTTAAAGTAACACTGCAGGGACAGATACTGCTATTGTTAAGCAGCAGAGCATAGTTTTGCAAGTGCATCACAGAGTGATGGCAGCATCATACCTTTTCCATCTGTAGCTGATGCCTCCTGAAGATGTCTGATTGACCTGCAGAACAACAGTGCATAACAATACATACAAGAGTCAGTTCACTTCCAACCAAACACAAACATGTTGATCACTTAATATTTATCCCAGATCTGTATTCATCCATAAGGCATCTTAACCGGACTCCACCAGATGGATTGCTTTGCATTTGCTCGGCATATCTAACTGGGAACTTTCCGTTGGAGAACTTTTGGGAAGGGGCGAAAATACTGGTTAACTGATTGGCTAAATCATCTGTCTATCACCACCTATGTTGGTGATAGACGGGCCAAATCAACCAATCAGATCGACGAAGCGTATGATGTACTAACAGAGCGTTAACGAAAATACAACAACAAGCTAGGCTACCCTTAACCTAAACCCGCCTCAAAACCAACGCTGATTGGCCGTTTGTTTGTTGGCTCCAAATTTTCTCTATCGCAAGAAGCCAGACTGATCTGCAAGTGGAAAAATGGAGCTCGCGAGATCAGGATGGTCTCATGAGGCTAAAGGTATCTTATTATTATTATAGGGAGCCATAGATTAAGCTGTAGTGATATAAAATGGGGGCAATGTAGCATGAGCGTACCAGACTACAGGGAACAGGATGGCCCCACAGCACAGCAGGTCCACCAGGAAGAGGATCTCCATCCACAAACCATACTCACTGCTGCCCTCCTCTGTTGACTCGATGATAATGTAGGCTACATTGGCCAACACCTGAGGATAGGGGAATAGCAGTTGAAATCAAGGTACATGACTTACAGTACATCTTTTGTAAATGTCTGATGATGATACATGGCTTACTACGCTGTTTCAGTCCAGTCTGCAATTCTGCATGCTCATTGTTACCACAATGACAGTAACTGTAATTCCCATAACGAGAAGACAAACTGTACCAGTAGTAGGAGGGTAAATACTAACAGTTTAGGACTACTTTACCTGTTTAGGACTACTTTACCTGAAGAGGGATAACTATCATGAAGATCTTCTTATCTTTGTCGGAGAGAATGTGCTTCACAAATGCCCAACCAGTCCCTATCAAGGCTATTGTGATGAACAAGAGAGCACCCTTTAACCTGGAAAGACAGAACACAGTTACTGCACACTCAGCTTGACTGACCGAATCAGTGGCCTGGAGACAACACTAACCAGTGCAACATATAGACGTAAGTACTCAGATGTGACACCATTTTAAACACCTTTTAAAAGATGACATAGAATGGAACAGAGTATTTGACCTTGTTCTCTGATGTGAACATAGAAGGGATGCAACTTTTGTTTGCCAAAAACATGCTCAGGTGCTAATTTACAAGCCCATTTACAAGCCTATGATTAGGCTGGGGAATACAATGGTCCATTCTAGCAGATATCTAGCACCTCCAATAGGCTCCAGCGACCTCTACCTGAATCTCCAACTCAGAGGAATGTAACTTGTGGAGGGGGTGAGTGATCAGAGGAATGGTTTGAGTCACATAGGACTGTATTTGTGCCACAATCTGTCTTTGTTCAGATTTGCCCGTTTTTTTAGTGATCATTTAGAAGTCTGAGATTTGCATATGAAGGAGGAAACAAGCATGTTTCATTGTTCAAGGTAGCTTTGTGCCCATGTACCAAACTCTATACTCAACAAAGCCAAGGTTGGGGCAGCCGTAGCCTACTGGTTAGCGCTTCGGACTTGTAACCGGAGGGTTGCCGGTTCGAACCCCGACCAGTAGACGCGGCTGAAGTGCCCTTGAGCAAGGCACCTAACCCCTCACTGCTCCCCGAGCGCCGCTGTTGTAGCAGGCAGCTGACTGTGCCGGGATTAATGTGTGCTTCACCTCACTATGTGTTCACTGTGTGCTGAGTGTGTTTCACTAATTCACGGATTGGGATAAATGCAGAGACCAAATTTCCCTCACGGGATCAAAAGAGTATATATACTTATACTTATACGTTTTTCCATTCTATGTCATCTTTAAGTCACCAAATGTTTCCTTAGAGAACTTACAGATGTGTGATGTAATAGACAACAGCCCATCCCTCAATGGGGAAGCCCTGGTTGGAGATGTAGTAGTAGTCAATCTGAGGGAGATCCAAACACAAGCTACTAATTAGTATGTATACAACATCGACCCCTTGCTAAAGGTGTAAAGCATGCATGAAGCGGGGATCACATTAGCCAGCGGCAAGCGGCAGGTTTCCTATTGTTCTCTATGGTTCGGCAGCGGAACTGTGGCAACGCTGGCATAACGCTAGCGTTGAACAAGCTGAGCGTTGAACTTGCGAGCGTATTCAATTGTCAGTTAAGGTCAAACCGTTGCGTTACACTTGCTGCTGGCCAATGTATATCCCCGCCTTACGCAGTTTACTGTGAGGGGTCACTCACCGCATGGAACACCAAAGAGAGTGATTTGGTGAAAGGAAGAGCTGCCATAAGCCAGTGGATTTTGTAAACATCCGCACTGTGAAATAAATAAATAAATGTCAGTCAGTCAGCACACAGAGAGAGAGAGAGATAAAACGTCCCTGTAAAAAAAAAAATAGTGCAACGTCTAATTAAAATGCTTAAGTGCCTAAGTGGCAAACCGTGTGTTATGTTTCAGTGGAAAACATCAGGAGGGAGATTAGAAGGAAGAATAAAATTACATGCTCTGGCAGTCTAAATGTGCATTTTCTGACTAATACCTTTGGAATCCATTAATATTTCCATATTATCCGTTGCTTACATCTGATCATGAATTGACATTGATTTGAATGATGAGGGTGACCTCTAGTGGTTCCTATCAGGTAATACACTAACATTCCTTTGGATTAGAAGCACTCCCAAGGGAATTCCATTCCCATTAGGCAGAATGTCCTGTGAGATGGCACAGGCTCAGTCCCTGCCTCAGTCATTGCAAGCGCCTCTTGATTGATTAATCACCACTATGTGGATACTGTTTTTAGAATTGATTTAGATTAAGTGTTAGTTAGTATAATTTGTATTTTAGTATATTCTTTATCTTCTACTGTCCTTATTGCTTAGTTGTGTTTTCATATTATATACTTTTAATTACTTTTTCTGCTGTTAGTGAATGTGTGTGTGTTGTCTGTATGCTACTGAGACCTTGAATTTCTCCTGGGGATCAATAAAGTATCTATCTATCTATCTATCTATCTATCTATCTATCTATCTAGATGCCACAGAGCTTACCTCCTGGTGTGCAGCACATGGACCCAGAGTGTCCCAATGATGAAAAAGAGCATGGACATGAAGATGTAGAGCTTAGGCAGAGGGATCTCGCCCGCCGACAGGAAGCTGTTAGGGTTCTTCTCCTCAATATTGATCTACAAAGACACAGCCCATTCCTTTAACATGTTTCGCTGTTGCCAAGAGATGCAACTCAATCTCTCTTTCTCTCACTCACATATTCACTCACTCTCTGAAGTTGTAAACCTTAAAGTCAAAATGTTTTACAATGTAATGTAGCCATTCATGGTGCCATTACGAAAACAGACTCAATGATTTATTTTCCCATGCTTCATTTTGGAAAATAATGTACTGAACGCACATTATACCAATGTTAAAAAGGACTACTTGGAGCAAGAAGCAAGCACTTACATCAAGGCTGAACTTCAGCAGGTTAGTCTGAGCGTTCCTGCTGTAGCAGTTGTAGAAGTAGAAGTTGTACAAGCCTTGCTGGTCATCAGTGGTGACATTGAAATAAAACTGTCAGAATGAAACATGAAAGAAAATAAGGGAAAATCAACATCAGAAAATACAAACACTTTTCGAGATAACCAGTGTAGACTACGGTGTTGACAAAGGAATAGCATAGGTCAATTTACAGGATACATACTCTGAATGAGTAACTATCCCCCCTCTTCACCAAAGGATATGTGGGCTCTTTGATAGTAACCTGAAAGAGACACAGATGGTATTCAGACAAGTCAATGCTGTTAAAGTAGTTAAAAGAGGTTATGAAAAATTAAAGCAGATTGTTCCACTACAACAGCCTTACCACAGGAGGCTCCTTTGTGACTTTAGACTCATCTGTTTGCCCAGAGACAAAAAAAAAAAAAAAGAATATCAGTAAGTAACCAGTTTGGATTCATGATGAATTAGATTATACAATAAATCAATGAATTGATCTCAATTAAAACATTCTATTGAGGCATTTTAGCACTTCATCAGTTTTTAGTGAAGTGTAACTTTGAAACCTTTGCATGCAGGATTTCTTTTGGTATATAAATGTGCATGTGTACCTGTTTTGGCCACATCTTTCTCCTGCTTCCCATCTGGTTCTGCATCTGCACTTCTTGCCAGGATAGGTATGATTTGGGGAAAGAGACCTTCCTCTGCTGAGGTCTTTATGGTTACTCTGAAATCATACAAACAGACACAATCTGTAACAGCTTGGCTCTAGTATCTCCAAACCACACTAGAGGGGAGCAAGGAATGAGTCCCAGCACTGGTCATCAAAAACTTAGTTTAAGTTAGCATCCATAGATATGGTAGTTGTCCAGCCAACACAAAACCTCTACGTCTGATAATTATAGATTGCCTACACAATAATATAAATTATGTTTTTAAGATTTAAACCCTCCTTACCCGCTACGTCACACGCTCCGGTGTTGCAAAGTCTCCCACTTCCCACCCTTTCTCCTCCATTTCACTAGTAACTCTAAGCTAATATTACCCCTTATCCATAGGGGTTGTCACCGGACATCACTTGCTTGTTTTAGAATTCTAAATGATAATTTGAAATCTGATTAAGTCTATTATGTATGTATTATTATTAGTCTTATTAATATTATTGTTTTCTTTTTGGTGAAAACTTACTCAGGCCCGTTGAAATCCAACAGAAGCAACACCACAGCATCACTACTGGGTGTCTTCTTCAGGACACAAAACCCAGAGTCATCATCCTGACACACACAGAGCACAGCACATGAGTCCTCACACAGAGCTCACTCAGCACTTAAAAACATGACACAACAGCTTACTAATTCATCACATTAGTTATGACTGACCTATTGCTCTTCAACACGGCATAATAAACCTGTGCTGAATGAATGCTTACCAAATATGAAGCAAACCCATTGCTGTTAGTTTTGTCCAAAATGAATCCAATCTGAGATGTGAAAACAGTACACCCAAATGAGTTTATGACAGTTAAATCACCATTAACGTGAGTTTAATATAATAATATAATATGGTAAGTAAAAAGGTAAAGTAGCCTGTGCGTCTTAACGTTACCGTGCTGCTATCAACTTCTTCGATTGACACCTCATTTATCATGAGACTATTCAGGCTCACAGTCATGTAACCATTTTTGTAAAACCCAAAGGTGTTCAGGTGTACTTTCTGCCGGATGTCATCCTAAAATCAATTGAGCAGAGACTGACATTAATTGTGAATTCGCCAGGACAGTGCAGACATTGCAACGCTTCGGATCTCGACTATTTCAGTTAATATCAGCTATGATTCATATGACAATAACTGTTGATCTATGGTTGGTTACATGTCGTCTGCATACAGACTGGTAGAATAAAATTACCTGGAACTACAGTTTACAAAAACATTTCACGTTACATGTAAATGTATACAATATAAATTCGAACTGTTTTTGTCCTCGTATGGTCAAGCTCCACACTGACAATGCTAACTTACGAGACTCTTCATTTCTTTGACAGACCATGACATGAAATTCACAGCAAGCACCTTGTCAACATCTGTATGTGCATGAATAGTAACCTACTTGTAAATATGGCAAATAGTTAACCTAGAAGGCATGCATTCAGTCTAGTGAAAGTGCATTGCATCCATCAACAGCAAACAGCTAGCTAGCTTGCTAACACTTATCAGTAACGTTAGCTGTTACCCATGAAGGCATAAGTCATGACCCAGAATAGATTTGGAGTGGTCTCAGACATATGTACCTTTAGTACAAGATGGTGTAGTCTGGCGTGGCATCCAATAATAAAATATGACAAAAAACCCACAGCCCCCGCGTATACATATCTTTTGTCAGACGCCATCTTTAAAGGGACATTTCTCTCTGCTTCCGGTAGAAATTACGTCCAAGCAAAACATAAACAACGTCAGCAAAGACGGGACCATAGACATACAAGGTACAGTATTTTATGGCAGGAACATATTATTGCTAAAATGTGGCATATTGTTCCGTTGTCTAGCACGGTAAAACCACATTCCATGTAATGATAAATGATTTGGGGCAGTCGTGGCCTGCTAGTTAGCGCTTCGGATTTGTAACCGGAGGGTTGCCCGGTTCGAAACCCGACCAGTAGGCACGGCTGGAGTGCCCTTGAGCAAGGCAGGCACCTAACCCCTCACTGCTCCCCGAGCGCCGCTGTTGTTGCAGCCAGCTCACTGCGCCGGGATTAGTGTGTGCTTTACCTCACTGTGTGTTCACTGTGTGCTGAGTGTGTTTCACTAATTCACGGATTGGGATAAATAAAAAGACCAAATTTCACTCACGGGATCAAAAGAGTATATATACTTATACTTATACTGATTTAGCCAACCCATCACCTGAGACAAAAATCCATTTGGAAAGTCAAATAATTTGACATATGATGCAGGAAGATCCATTTTCATATTTTTATTATTCTAAACATTTATTTTCATTTTCTTAGTATTAGTAAATAAATACAGCCTTGACAGCTTCGGTCAACTCAGGTTTTATGATTACATAGTTTCACACAAGGCACAGGAAACTACATCAAGTGAACAATTCACTAATGACACAAATCATGTACTCAAAAGAGAGAAAAAAAAGCAAAATAAACAAGCACAGTAAATGTGTCATGGAAATGTACAAATGCTCCACTGTTCCATCTATTACACAGCAATGGAAATGTTAATTGCAGTAAAAATGGTAAGCTGGTAAGCTAAGATTAATATGGACTGTTGCATGAAATGGTCATGTTTCCACTTTGGCATGACTTGACATTCTTGTATCTTATTTAATATCTTTGTAGATAAAGAGGCAGACCACCCTATGGGAATATCTGTATAAAAAAAGAATAAGGCAAGATAAAAAGAATAGTCTGGCTACAGCAGTTGGACATGTCAGTGTTTGTGGCTCATAGACTGTAACCAATGCCCCAGGTAAAGTAATTCTGCACCAGTGTCTGTGGTTTTACTCAGACAGGCCTTCATGGGTATAAACAGTGAAGAAATTGGAGACCTGGAGGGTATTGAAATAATCAATATTCTGTATTTACAACAAAAAAACTGTGTTTAGAACATACCAACAGGGCTACAAAATGTCCTGATGCCCAAATCTATTCCAGGACTGCAATCAAGCAAAAAAATAATTCATCCGGTAAACATTCAAAGTGTTAGTATTTTCGTAATTGGCTTTCTTAGGGTGACTTTGAAAAATAATTAAAGCAAGCACTCAACAGTTTTGTTTACTTTTTAATTGCCTCACAAAACGGTTCGGGCTGACACCCTTCTTCAGTGTGAAAATGGCAAGGATTGTTGGGATTCTTGGGATAACCAAGTACACCACCTTAGCCCTGCTTGGCAAACATCATCTGGCCAACAAAGTGTCTGTGGGGCTTATTCACACACACACACACACACACACACACACACACACACACACACACACACACACACACACACACACGAAGTGCTTAGTATCTCACTCTTGTTTTGAACAAATTATGTGCAAGAAGACACTGCCAATTGCCCCAAGAAATCCAGCAGGCTTACCAGGTCAGCTTCAAGGTGGGTGTACCGAATTAAAAAGCAGTTCATCATTTAAAAACAGGCCTCTGGCACTACACCATTTATGAGAGCCTCACAGTTTGGCTTTGGGTGTCTGTTCCAGCAGGTCCCTCAAGTCTACCAGTGCCTCCTCCAGGGTCTGGGCCATCCGGCTGGCGTTAGTGTCTTCGCAGCTGTTGAAGGCAGACACTGCAAAGTTGATGTGCTCATCCATGGGGTTGTAGCACACGCCGTAGCCATCAGGCACCACCGGGCCAAAGCACATCACACAGTCTGTCTTTGCCGGCACCTGAGGAGCAGAGGGAGGTCACAGGTAAACACACACACACCTGGCTAAATGGAGTTCAAATGGTGAAATGGGTTTATGATTTGTCAAGTCTTTTTTGGTTTTGTTTGTTTGTATTCATTTTAGACCATTAATAAAACACCACAGTGCACTCTCACAAGCCCTTCTGTGGCAAATGCAGATTTCAACATGTTAACTGATTTCCACACAAAAATGCAAAAGAAATAGACAGTACTGCCCTGCAGAAATGCACAAGGCCACAATAATCTGCACAAATGACTGTCATAAAGTCAATCCCACTGTTTTTTTTTCTTCAGCCCACAGCCATTTATTCTTGCATAACACATTTGAAAATCATGCACAAGCATGATGTGTTTGTAGTGATAAAAAAAAACACTGCTGAAATAAGAACAAAATGCTAGCTGTGTGTACCTGGCTAGTAGAGAGGTTGTAATGCAGAGCTTTTGCATAAGACGTGTCCATGAAGATTTCTGGCAAGGAGGTGAGGTCCTCAATAGCTGTAAGCTTGAGTCCGAGTAGGTGCCTATCAATGGCCTGGCCACGAATCGCCTGCAATCAGCCACACCCAAGGCAATCAGGAAAGCAGGGCAGATGAGATAGTAAACAATAGACATTAGACATATATTACAGGTACCAAATATTTTAGAAGTACTAGTATATATAGTATAGTATACTATATATACTATTTTGATCCCGTGAGGGAAATTTTATCCCAATCCGTGAATTAGTGAAACACACTCAGCACACAGTGAACACACAGTGAGGTGAAGCACACACTAATCCCGGCGCAGTGAGCTGCCTGCTATAGCAGCGCTCGGGGAGCAGTGAGGGGTTGGGTGCCTTGCTCAAGGGCACTTCAGCCGTGCCTACTGGTCGGGGTTCGAACCGGCAACCCCCGGTAACAAGTCAGAAGCGCTAACCAGTAGGCCACGGCTGTCCCCCAAAAATTAGAAGTTAGAAATGTAACACTAAAATATGAGCAATGTCTACTCAGATAAAACAGACATATTGTCATGGTGACTCATCATATGGAGTCATATAATCATATGAAAGACACACATATCATATTTCATTCTAGTTGAAGATAAGCATGTATGAGAATTAAACAGTACAATACACTCTAAAGATTCCAAGACCTCCCTAATGAAATGTCTGTATTGGTATTCCACTGTGATATTCCCCCTGTATAAGTAATAGTCATAATTTCACAGTATCCTGAGTATATACTGTACATCTGCATAAGCCCCATCATACCCTTACCATATCAGTGTATGTCCTGTGTCCTCTTACAGCTTTCTCGAAAAGAGCCACTTTCTCCATGTTCTGCCACAAACACACACAAAGACACACAAAGACAGACAGAGGAAGAGAGAGAAAGAGAGAGAAATTAAGCAAGGAGTAGGACTCTTTTATGGGTTCTTAATTGTAATTGTGTTAGTGGTAGCATACTTGGATAGCGGAGTTGTCCATGGCCTTGACAAACTTAGCGGAGTCTATGGAGGCTGAGCGGATAGTGTCGGTGCGGCCCAGCCTGAACATGCGCAGGGAGGCACTCTCATATGTGGCACAGCAGACCTTATACATCCTGAAACGGACATGACGATGATCAGTACAAGCAACGGCATATGTGTGCAGTGTGCGCTACAGATGGGTACTGATGAGAATTTTCCCGACTCTGAAGGAAAATGAAAAAATATAACCAGCTGTTCAACTACCAAATCCAAAGTCCTTCAGTTTTACCAGTTTTTTAAGAGCTATACAGTATGTCTGGTGATGTACCTGTAGTAAGCTAGTTGTAGAGCAATCTGGATAAAGGCATCTGGACTCATCTTGTGTGACTTGGGAACATTTTTGCCAAAATGAGGGAAAACAATGACTCGAACATCAAGGTCCTGCACCATTCTGTAAACGAAAGAAGAAAAAGAGTCCAGCTGACAACTGGCTAGCAGCAATGTATGCTAAAATAGTCTGCTCCAGACGAAATAATAAGGGCAAGTATCTGCTTATTTTAAATATGTCCTCTGCGGAAAGATATATATAGTGTACTATTTCAGACTACATCTAGCAACAATTATGGTTAATCAGGTCTAATTGTGGTCAGATAGATAGATAGATAGATAGATAGATAGATACTTTATTGATCCCCAAGGGGAAATTCAAGAAATGTCAGTAATGCTTTGAGGGGTTTAGAAATAATCCAATTGTATATAAAGGCAGAGCTCAAAAGAACAGTGTAGAAACAGATAACATATCAAAACAGCAAAGGTTAGTAGCGGCATTGTAAAGGTAGGCAGGTTTTAGAAAGAAAGTCGGCCTCACTGCAATGCACAAGATGTACTAAAATGTCAGTACTATGTGTAGATATGTCATAGTCTTTACAAATTGTAAATTCACGCTGAACAACACCTGAAGCCATTTTTTTTATTTACAATGACTTGCAATATTACTCATTATTATCCAGCTCTGATAGAGAGTATTTCTTTTGATTTCTGGGCTCACATGTTCAGGTTCTGCTTGGCTTTTTCAATGTTGTTCTTTATCTCCGGTGTGATGTTGAAGCGAAGCTTCCGTGGCATGGGCAGTGGCACCATTGGAGTGCGCACCATTTCAGATTGCTTCCTGTTACAACACAAAACATTCAAAATGTTGTCAGCCAGTGACAAGATTGGGAGCATTTTCATATTTTTTCACATATACCGGTATAAATACGTTGTGACATGTGGTAATACAGCCTAAATTACACAGCTATGATTTGAAAGAGGTTGGCCTTACATGTATTCAACTACATGGTCAATTAATTTGATGATTGGAGGTCCTTCAGCTGGGGCGTGTTCATATATCACACCACATGAGCCGTCCTCCCCAATGATGAACTGGGAAATTCCATGAGACAGAAACAAAGTCATGTGACTTCAACTGTCATGAGAATGACCTAGTGTTGCATTTGTGGTTAGGTTAAAAGACAGACACACATTGAAACTCACTTCCCTATTGTAAAAACTCCTTCCTTATATTTAGGAAAACACAAATCTCAACAGCAAAGGTTAAAAGCCTACAGGGAATAGTGACCCTGTTAGTAGATTCACTTGAAGCAAACACTATGTTCTGACTAGAGATACAGTCATGGTAAAAAAAAATGCAAATCTCTAAAGTGACAGACACTTCTCACCTCAGCATTGTGAATGTTGTAAACCTTCAAAACATACTGTATTTTCCGGACTATAAGTCACACTTTTTTTCATAGTTTGGCTGGTCCTGCGACTCCGGTGCAACATGAATATATATATTTACTGTATATACCGGTATATGTTTTTTTTCCTCTTCATGACACATTTTTTGACTGGTGCGACTTATACTCCGGTGCGACTTATAGTCCGAAAAAAAAACAGTACTTTAAATTTACAAGAAATCCTCTTAAGTAGCTACTCCGTGTCTGTCTGTTGTTGTCGGTTTGCTCCCCTCACTTGTATAGTCTTGTCAAACCAGCGGTTTCCACTGTTCCACCGGCTGCCTCCGCCGTGCAGCATCTGCACAGCTGCCCGGCTCCGGTACTGCTCCTCGGAGGCGCGCGGCATGGGTGCGTCCAGGCACACGGTGATGATGCTCTTCTGGATGGCACGCACAGACTCCTTATTGGTCCTGTCTGGAAAGGACAAGTGAGACTGAATCAGCACTTACTGTAATAAAGGAAATTACATTAACATTTAATTAACATTGTAATTAAGACTAAATATTGCATTTCAGAGGTATGAGTATTTCATGGATGTGTTTTGAAATATTCAATTTTCTATTCTTCCTTTCTGTGTAACTGGGTCACCATGGCTCACCTTTGATGAGGGTGCTGTAAGCTTTCGCCCATGTTTTCGGTCCTGTGTCGTCAAGATACCAATGGGCTCCTTGTTTGTCTGCAGGGAGGAGTTCCAGATCTTCTCCAGCTGAATGTAGATCTGATCCACAGTCAGTGGGGTGCCATCACTGTTGTACACGTCCAGCACAAAAAACTGTATGCACAGAGCAGAAAAAGCTATTTGACAACTTGTCTTGCACCCGTAATTACTATGTACTATCACCTTGTAAAAATATAAACACAAAATAATTCTCAAAGACAAACATTTAAAATTCCAGGTGGCTTGGAAAGAAGAAAAGTTGTACTTCAACACCAAATGCAGAGGGCAAGTATTTAGAGACCTGGAAGTTGTGCACCACTGTGATATGTGATGGAGGCCTTCTGCCCTGGGAGTAGTTCACTATGGAGTCACTCTTGGTTCCAGGGATGCGACAGGATGACAAGACCTGATAGTACTGGTGCATACACAATGCCTGCCCTCCCAGATGCTCTACCGGCAATGTTTCACTGGAATTAGACATTACAGTCATCGTTTCTGTCTTAAAATCACATGTGGCAATGCAGTGTCTTCAGTGGGAGAAATACTTATTTACTAACACCAGTAAATAAATGAGTACCACTTACTTGTCAATCATAGTCTTGAAATTCAAGACTCCGGAAATCATTTTAGCAGCAAATCTATGAAATATATATGAACAAAAATTACCAAGCATACAAAAATATCATACTGAAGTACTTTCTGAATAAAAAAAATAGGATATTTTTTTCATATGTACCATGTGCATGATTTTATAAACATTCACAGTGTACATTCAGTTCCCAATATATTGTTTTGTGTAACTGGCAAATTAGCAGCAATAAAAAGACTGAATAGATAAAGCAAGCACTTTGAGTCATGGATTCTACATGTGAATGAATGAGAAAAACCTATGACCATTCCTTCAAGTACTGGGTTAAAAAAAGAATACACTGACACAGCATTGTGTTACATGTGCAAACTCAGATACTGGCAAAGGACCACTGAAGGTTAGAAACACAACTTGTTGATAACATGAAATTTACCCTTATTTCTAGAGTTTGCACTCATAATAAATCAGTCAAATTCTGCTGTGTGGAATTTGAGCAGAGTAGACACAATGGCAGAATCAGCAGTCCTGTCCCAGCTAAGAGCAACAGCCTATATTATGAACACTCCCCAAATAGCCTAGGCACGGTAGTTGGGGCAGTCTGTACAAAGGTCATCACTATGTGAGTCACATCAAACAACTCTCCCTGTGAGGTTCTGGCCAGGGCAAGATGTCAGCTAACAAGGACTTAAACAACAGTGTAACTTCCCAAAAACTTCATTTGGAAATGAATGTAGATTAATTTTCCTGGATCACAAGACAAGAAAAGGGCAAATCTGTTCTGAATTCTGTGAATTCAATTCAGCTCATTAACCTTTCAGCAGTTTAAGAGAGGATCTCCAGTGTTTCCCACAGAATTGAATTCCATTTGTGGTGTTTGGTTTGTAGAATTAACTTGGATACAACAGTTTTTAACAATTAGCACAGCGTGGTTATGATGCTAACCAGATTTAAGCACAACCTGGAAAATCATTGTGTGGTGGTCAATGTTGATATTGTGGTGGGCCGCCACAAATAAGTCAATGTATGGGAAACATTGATCTCACCTCATCTGACCCTGTCGGTCATGAAACTCCATCCGAGGAAGGACCACACCTGGGCTGGAGTGCACCACCACAGGCATCCTGTAGTCTAGGTAGGCCACCTTCAACCACCAGTCTGACAGCTGAGAGAAACACAGAGGGAGAAAGAGAGAGAATATGACATACAAGATATACCAGCATCTCATCCATTTTCTCAGAGATGCATTGATCAAATTCAGAAAACAAAAAGGAGTAGCATTGGGGCACAGACCACCTAAATATCATGATGTTTCATGATATCATGAAACTTCATGATGTCCTTTACGAAAGAATCCCTTATTACGGCAAAGACGAGGATCAGATTACTTCTACTGGGAGGACCTAATATTGCCCTTGCAAAGAGTTACTGTATCCTATTTAGATACATTTTGCCTGCTTTGGTTCAGATTGAAAATTGATTTTGCCATGGTAGTCTTTTTGGGTCAGACGTCAGTCCGGAATGTGAAAACAATCTTCTATAAAGCAACTATTAAATTCTCATTACTCCAGTCAGTTTCTGCTGCTCCAGAGGGCCAAAGCAGGAGAGTGTAGTCAAAGTCCTTGTAGGCAGGTCCCTTCACTCGGTGGCCATATTGCAACACATTTTGGGCACTTATCGGGCATCTATTTTAAGTCTTCAGAACACATGATTGGTACAATATATTCACAACACATCACATAATTGGCACAATGTATTCACATAGTCTCTGGTGTAGTGACAACAGGGGTGCTGTTAGAAAATTTGGGCCATATGACAGACAATAATTTGAATAATTCTGGGCCCTTAGAATCCCGCCTCCCGGTGGCACCCCTGAGTGACAATTCTCGTCTCAAATTCATACCCAGTTTTCCATCTTCCTGGCTCTGCGCTCGAGACCCTTCTGCAGCCTTTCCCCAACACCTCCCGTCTGAAACTCCTCGAGGAGTCGGCGTGTGTGTTGCAGCTCATCCTCTTCCACGATTGGCTCCAGGACAGCCAGGTAGCGGTCGCATGTCTGCTTGAGAGGTGGCACAGGTAACTTGGGCAAACTCTCCTGGTGTGCCAGGTAGCGCCCCGTGATCCGGGTCACTGCAACCGGTCTTACTAGGCAGGATGGTTTTACCATGCCGCTCTTTCCCTGCCCAACAAATTGCCATAAGGAATTAGTTTTAAGAGCATATTTAAAATGTAAACAAATATAGCTTCAACCTTGAAATTGTTCCACCCTTATTTCCACTTCAAACTTGGGATACCTTTTTTTTATATGCAACATGCAAAGAGATATTGGAAATATATGTCCATACCATCCACATATGGTCTCACTCAAACTTTACTTGCTGTCAAAGCCAGAAAGGTAACGAAAGGTCAGTAAGGAAATGTAAGCATCGAGTACGTTTACATGGACATTCATATTCCGAGTATTGATACAATTGCGAATATGGTGTTTACATGAGTTGTTAACATGTAGGCTACATTATTATGGGGGCTCACAAGCAACAAGCAACTTACAAGCAACAAATTACGTACTGCCCTAACGTCGTATTTTGTCTGTTTTAGTCTACATTTAACTGTACAGTCAACGAAGTCACCACATCTGTTTCGCTGTCTATGGTTTCGCCACATCTGTTTTACTGCAAGCTGCAACAGTGTTTCACGTCAAGGTGCAATCAACAGATACAAAGGGCAGAGATGATTTGAACAAAAAAGATGCAAATCTTAGACGACTTAGCTAACGTTAGTCATTTGATAAAATTCCAAAGGTTGTTTTCTTACCACGCAGTCAACTAACGTTTCGGCAGTTCAGCAAACAAATTACAACAACCGTATTTAGGTTTAAATAGCAAGCAGACATCGGCTTAGTTAAATCGCAGACATTGCGAGTGCAGAAACATTTAACTGTGTGAGAGTTAACTTACTGAAGCAACTGGATGCTAACTTCTTAACTCCCCTAGAAAACTATTAGATGGCGTTAACGTTGACGTTGCCTTCAAATAAAAACTTGGCAGTCGATGTACTCTACTCACCACCATCGTCCGTAGAAAGCCCAACATTGCTGTTTTTTACAGGAACGCCCCCAAAAGACACGGTCCGTTCTTTCAGGGCAGATAGCAGTGCATTCCCTGCTAGGCCTCCCTCCGACAGCGTTACTATGAGCTCTGTGATTATCAGTGCCAGACGGGTCCGCCACTGTCCCCTGTTCAAAACAACCTGAATGCTACCCACTGCTAGCTAGCTAGCCCATAGCAGAGAATGTCTGCCCATAGACAGTGAGCTAGCCCTGTTTTTTTACTGTCTAGTTCAACACTGCTCACGAGACTGTCAATCGCACGGGGGCGCACCTAGAAATGGAAGCTATTATGTTTTTTTTTGTTTGTTTGTTTTTTATCAAGGTGTGACTTTCTTGTTGAGTATATGTATAGTCTGTCAAAGATAACCACAGTTTAGATGTATGATTCCATTTAGGTGTGATATTTGTAGGAAATATCAACTTGCCGGACGTTAGGGTGAAAGTTCAAAGGTGACGTCAGACACACCCCTCTATTCTAATAAACATGGCGGAGTCGGAGCAGCAATCAGGTAACCGACATAATTTACACCTATCTTCCAGTTAGAGTGTTTGGCTTGTATGCTGTGTTTTCCACGTATTAGTTTAGCTTTTATGATAAGCCACTTTTAGATCCCAAGACAATGTCTGTGATTAAAGTAAGCGCTGTTTCTCCATCACTTTCTCATTCTTTCTTGCACAACGTATGCTAGCTATGCTAGCTAACAGGTCTGAATCAACACAGCAAGGCTATGTAGCTGGCTAGCTCAGTAGTTTTCACAAGTTTCGTGCTGGAAATCGTTTGGCCAGTCGGTTTGCCTGTGAACCCCACATATATGAAGGGGAAAGCGGTTTATTTGTTATGCATTCGTTTGGGTTCTTCTCTCAAAGCGATGCCTAGATGTTTCTTATGTATACTTATTTAACGTTAGCCTATGTTTTCCACCACTTGCTTTCCCTTTGACAGGCTGTCCTAATTGGTAAGGCCATGGTTGTGTAGATCAATAAAACCTTATGCTAATTCGACCGACATTTAGTTGGCCCACTTAAGTGCCTCTGTTTGTCTAATTCTAATGCCAGCAAGTAGTTTGTAAAATTGGTATGCTGCAGTGCTAACTGTTTGTGTTTGTGGTTATGAGTATTGCTTACTCAACTGTATAGTATGGTAATTATGGTAACATCTCTAAGGCTTACATAAGGGAACCAAAGATGATAGACTTATTGTAATATTGACTTGTACTGAATTGTTTTTAGGGTACGTGATTGACATTCAGCACATAGTTGCAAATGTGTGGGGTTGTTACAATATCAATGCATGCCATGACAATGGTACATTAAAGCACCGTTTGAAAATACGAGATTCGGGAAGAAGAGAATTTTGGTTTAAATTGCCCCTCCATATTCAACATAAGGGTACATTTATTTTGCTCAATTGAGACCTCAAACTACACTGCAACATGCAGCCTCCTTGTGAAACATTAATGTAATAGTGGCATCTTGGGCGTCCTCATAATAATTCTGATGTAATTTATAGCATAAGTCGCCATAACATTCAGGAGATGATGGTATGGCACTGAATATGACCACTTCTCTGTCACTCTTAGGCTCCTCCCCTGAAGATGACACCCCTCCCATCCCTGCCAACTTCATGGTCCCAAAGAAGGAGATCAGCATGGTCCCCGACATGGGGAAATGGAAACGCTCCCAGGTAGATAGTAGCATTGTGTATTCAGTGATGATGTTGGAATACTACCACTGTGTATGTGCTATGAGTTCATGTTTTGCTTGTCTATACATACTAGACTACACGTTATGGTAAATAAAGTGGTCTCACTTTTGTTGCTTTTTATCTAGGGTCATGAATACTCATGTAGATTGCTTTTTAACACATTCTTTATCCTCTCTTTAAGGCATATGCTGATTACATGGGCTTTGTTCTGACCCTGAATGAAGGTGTAAAGGGAAAGAAACTTACATGTGAATACAAAGTGTCTGAGGTAATACACTCTACTGCCCATTTTCCTGTATTTCTAATTCTGTTCTGACTCCTTTGTGATAACAAAATCAGTCTAAAAAGACATGACACATTTTCTCTACCATCTTTGACTTATCGTGACCTTCTTTACAGACAATAGAGAAGCTTCTGTCTTTGCTGAATACTTTGGATCAGTGGATTGATGAAACTCCGCCTGTGGATCAGCCCTCTCGATTTGGCAATAAAGCATACAGGAGCTGGTATGCCAAGCTAGACCAGGTGAGGGTCTGTTTTAAAACATAAAACAAGTGACACTGTGGTCAAAACCAAAGAAAACTTCAAAGCACTCACTTTTAAATAGTAAAAAATGCGTTCATCATCATGGCTTGATCATCTAAAACTTTGCATTACATTGGTGCCTGGATGCCAGAATAGGTGATATTGCCATAATGGGCATGGGTATATGGGTATTTCATTGCTGTTTGGGTGTCAGTGCTGTCCTGATATCACAACTCGTTTAGCGATCATTGTACCATCTTTCTGTTGTATAGGTTGTCTGTCTGTCTGTCTGTCTGTGTGCTTCTAAGAATCTGTCCCTTTGTGTTGTATTAATGTGTATGCAGGAGGCTGAAGCTTTGGTTTCTACACTGATCCCTGAAGACAGAAGAGGAGCAGTTCCTGAGGTAGCTGTTTATCTGAAGGAAGCAGTGGGGAACTCCACCAGAATAGATTATGGCACAGGTGAGGGGCTGTGTGTATGTGTGTGTCGGATACTCCCAATATCACTAGGGGGAGCTGTTGAAGCACGAATTCTCATGCACCAAAGTGCTTATGCTTGTGTTTTGACATTAGACAAATTCTGTTTCTAATTGAACAACAACTGAATCATCAGCAATGAACCAGAGTCATATAATTAAGCAAAGTCATTTTGGAGATGGAAACATGTTTTGTGGTTATGTTGCTGTAATCACTTGTGGTTGTTCTATTGGGTCTCCAAAGTGTCTGGTGTCATTTTGCCAAAAGTGCACAAATCGTTAGATTCTATGGCATCAGTTTTGAGCCAAAGTGTTTCCTTTGTCAGTGGAATGCACATATATTGTTATATTTTGCATTTTTATTCCAGGACATGAGGCGGCTTTTGCGGCGTTCCTGTGCTGCCTGTGTAAGATTGGCGTGCTGCGTGTGGATGACCAGCTGGCTATCATTTTTAAAGTGTTTGACAGGTTTGTGTTTGGGCACTAGTCAGAGTTGCATGTAATCAGTACTCCCTGGGTTTCTGGGGTTAGAATGAATCCAATTCCTCTATTTTGATTGCATAGCATTTATTCATATCCTCTATTTTGATTGCATAGCATTTATTCATAGATTTAAGAAATCTGTATTATCCATCCGGTAATGTTTGGCACTTGGAATTTAATTGTTTCAGACAATGGAAAGTGGGTTATTTGGCTATGAGTCAATCAGATTAAGAGTGCCTCTGCCCTTGACTGACTGATTTATTGTCATGGCGGTAGATATCTGTGGGTGATGCGGAAACTGCAGAAAACCTACAGGATGGAGCCGGCTGGTAGCCAGGGAGTTTGGGGACTTGATGATTTCCAGTTCCTGCCCTTCATTTGGGGGAGTTCCCAGTTCGTAGGTAAGACTTCCCTGCTTGTCCCACTTGGTCCACTTCTACCCTAAAGGCTGTCGGAAGTGACAAGATTTTGTGAAGTAGGTAAAAGGGTTTTTAAGACTTCCTTCGTGTGTTTATGCTTTTGAGCCATTCAATCCTCACATCCAGGTCAGTGGTGAAAATACAGTTTTGAAAATGTGTACATCTACCAACCACTGGCAGATTTTTGGTCAAATTCACCTGCCACTCAATATTAAATTATCACTTTGTGTCTGAAACCTACCGTAACTTCCATCCCCGACCCAGGTTAATCACCTCGCAAGGACCCCCAGGTTAATCACCTCGCAAGGACCCTTTAAAGATTTCACCTCTAGATATTTTTTAGGGTCACAAATGTTGAAGTCTATATATGCATACTAACTGCTCTACAAATTAAAAAAAAAATCTATTTTCATTAGTGACAGTTTGTTAGGCTTCCTTGTTTACCACTAATATGAGTATTTAACTGATGGGAAGACTGCTCGTTTTTCTACCAGCCTTACGGTTCCTTCATTTCTTCCTGCTTTGCAATGACACATACGGTTGGCTGTTAGATTGGCCTTTATTACTTTCAATCTTGACTGCAGGAGGTGATGCCTCTTTCACAATAGTCGTCTGAATTGCATCATCCACAAAATCCACTGACATGTAAACACTTAGTATGATGAAATATCACATCTGTGCATAGTTAATATATTACACACACATGTGAGCATACTTGCTACTTGTGTTGATCTAGAAACACATATTTTGCTGGATTCCTGTTAGATTTTGTGAGGTGATATGTTTGTTTAACTGTGATGCCAGAAGAAAGAGAGGCAGAAGGGCGACATCTTGTGGATATATGCTGTAATTATTTATTTTTGTCTGTGTCAGACCACCCTACACTGGAACCCAGGCACTTTGTGGATGAGAAGGTTGTGAATGAGAACCACAAGGACTACATGTTTTTGGAGTGCATCAAATTTATTAATGAAGTAAGTCTGGTGTAAGGAGCGGATATTTCTCCTAAATGTCGAGTTAATGCTGGCAAGCCAAAGCTGTGTAGGCTTAAAAGAATTATACACAGTAATGTTTTGGACCTGTATGTGTTGCCTCTGTCTAATTATAATCCTCAAAAATAGGAAATTCACTGAAAACAGCAATGTGGAAAGTCATCAATTCTCTTTTTTTTTGTAAAAAAAAAAAAAAAATAGAGACCATTGTAAATAGTCTGGCAGTTTAGACGTTGAGACGGCAGTCGATGGGTTGTGTAGAGCGAGGCTGGGAAGCGGATGTGGAGGAGGAAGCGCTGCGGTCTCTGGTTCCTGGTTCCTCCCCCGGCAGTGAGGCAGCAGAGCAGGGTGCAGCTGCAGCCACTGGCCCTTTCCTTAGTCACCTTAGGTTACACTAACGCCAACACTCTCGCTGGACGACCCATTCTCAAGCCACATAGGACAGTTCATCTTCTGTCTTTTGTAGATCTTTAGGTCTATTTCTCTCCTTCTATAATTCTTTCTTTCTTTCTTTCTTTCTTTCTTTCTTTCTTTCTTTCTTTCTTTCTCTGTGTGCCTTTTCTCCTTCTCAAGCTTGCCTCTCTTGTGAAAGTCCCTCTCTGTTGGCCTGCTTGTATGAGCATGTCTGTCTAATTCTCGTAGTAGGTCTCTGTGGTGTTTCAAATCTGCCTCCTCTCCCCGGTTCACGTCAGTGCAGTGCACTCAACACAAATGTCCACATACATCCCTCACACTTCCACACGCAAAACAGACATGTCAGTTTATTTCACACACACCACTCAGTGTGTTTCTCGCTATTTCTTTCTCCCTCTTTCTCTTTCTCTCTCTCTCTCTCTCTCCCCCCTCTCTCTCTCTCTCTCTCTCTCTCCCCCTCTCTCTCTCTCTCTCTCTCTCTCTCTCTCTCTCTCCCTCTCTGAGGTTATGTGTGGAGCACTCTGCTCACATGAGTCATTTCCTTCCCCACATGCTGTTGTGAATCACTCCTTCCCCAAGGACCACCCCTCCCCCATGGCTTGCCTCTCTCCCTCAGCCCCCCTCGTCCTCTCTCCTGCTCCGTCCCTCTCTGGCGCTCCGTCCCACTCGCTCTCTCTCTCTCTCTCGCGCCCTCGCTCGCCCGCTCTCCTTCCTTCCCCTCCGGTTTCCTCTACTCCTCGGGAAAGTCCGGCTGGAGGAGAGCCGTCCTTTCAGCATTCCAGCCCGGGTCACAGGCTGCTCTCTTGGGGGAGAGGGCTGGGAACTGGGGGAGTTGTGCACAGCAGTGCCATTCATGAAGTGCCTCACTCCTAAGGGCACAGCCAATCTCTCCTCTCTCTTATTCTCTCTTACACACACACACACACACACACACACACACACACACCCCAACTCATTCACTTTCTCAGACATAAGTCATGTTGCAATAGTGAACGTACCAATTTAGCTGCAATCATCTAGTGGCACATGAAGCAAGGTATTATTAGGGGCTCAGATGAATCACCATACCATACCTGTTCTCACCATACAATCAAACATGGAGGAACCTATGCTGGCTATTAATGAGCTCTAGCCAGAGCAGAACCTGGTTATTTTTTTAAGCAGTGTATGCCAGAGGTTTATATGTTTCTTTGTTCCTTTGTGAGTAGTTTCCCACTACCTGTAGTGTTAAATTTCTCTACTGCGAGTGATTGCACAAATGTATAAATTCTACTATAACTAAGAGGCTGTAACATCTGTCAAATCATCTTCCTCTGTGCAGATGAAAACAGGCCCGTTTGCTGAGCACTCCAACCAGCTTTGGAACATCAGCGCTGTTCCCACCTGGTCCAAAGTCAACCAAGGCCTCATTAGAATGTACAAGGCTGAGGTTTGTATTACTCAGTTTTACTGCTATGATGTGTGGCCCATACTATACTATACTATTGTGTCTTAATACAGCCAAGGATAATAGTGTATTGTGGTGCCCCCTAGAGATGGATAGTGTAAAGAGAATCATATGTATATTTGCCAAATGTATGACTTGTGCTACTTTCACACTTTACACTGTTAATACATTTTAAATTGCTATAGAATGTGGAATACCAATATTTTGTTGTGAGCCATTTGGTTTAAATTAGTAGCTTGTAGGAGTGTTGCCAGCTTTCAACCAGACTTTGTTCTATCAAAGACTTTCTTCAGATTGTGATTTAAAATTATAATGGCTAATTGGCTCATGTTATTGACATGGCAAGAAGCCATGTAAAGAGCAACTGTCAGATTTTGATCTGCTGTCCTAGCATTATGAGCAGTTTACCAGAAAAAGTCTGCCAGTTTGTAGGCGGCCCGACCGACGCTAGAATTACCCCCAGTACCAGATGGATGTTGGTTAACTTACTGTATTTCATTAACTTTAGATGAGTTCTTTGTTGAGCGAGTTAGGTACTTCATTGTTAACAAATTCTAAAACGTTTTTCTAACATTATATATATATATATATATATATATATATGGACCTGTATGTGTTGCCTCTGTCTAATTATAATCCTCAAAAATAGGAAATTCATAAATCAAAAATAGGAAATTCATAATCCATAATGAACAGTTTGTTACCATGAACAAAGCAGTGTATTATTGTTTTGGGATATACCATTTCAATGAGATTTCTGTAACGGTTTCAACAGGAACTATAAAACTGTAGAAACTTAAAATGTGTTAAACTGGAGCATTAGTTTTTAAAATTTAGTTTGTGTGAGTACATCTCTGTCTGTGTGTTGTGTGTGTGTGTGTGTTGTGTGTGTGTGCGTGCGTGCGTGCACGCACAAGTGAGAGAGAGGGAAAGAGTAAAGGGCCCCACCCCCTTCTCCTGAGCCCACATCCTGTGTTGTTGCGTTGGGTGAAGCCCCCTCCCCTCCCCTCCCTTCCCCTTCTGGTAGATAGGAACGCTGAGGGGCCAGGCTGTCTGCCCCCTCCCCCACAGCGTCCCCTCCAACCCTCCCCCTTTCTTTCCTCTACATTCTCTCTCTTTGGCTCCCCCTTTCTCTTTCCCTCCGTCTCCAGTTTGGAATCTGTCTGCACTAGTCCCACTCCTAGGCTCTCTTTGTTGCCTCCTCTGTGGAAAGTCAAACTCTGCTGATTCTACATCATCTTTAGAGATGGTTTTTGGTATTTATCCTGAAACGCTGTTTTACAGACACCTTATGAAGGCTCCCCATGAACATTTATGAAGAGAAACTCTGAAAGTGGCTGATAACTGTAATATTAACTGTAATAAATGTAAGGGTAATTCCATATCACAATCTTGGGTTCAACACCATGGACTCCGATTTTTGTCCAAATGGTCTACCATTATTATAACCATCATCCAAATGTTTCTGACATATACTTCTTCACTGCAGATGTGGTACACATGAAATTAGGTTTTTTTTCTTGCCTTTTCCCCATCATTATTGAAAAGACTTTGTGAGGTGAGACCAGACCATGATGTCAAGCCTTTTAGAACTGATATGAAATGACCCACAACTGATTCTATGGCATCATCAAGCCTTTCCATAGCGTGGCTTCTTATTTCTGAAGGAGCTTACTATGGACCCTTTCAACAAGGTAAACAAAAACAATGCTTGAACATTCTATTTGGGCCCCAATCTACTTCCTCTGCATTAAGATAACATATGGAATGTTAAAAAGGAAATCTTGTGGGGCCAACTATGATGCTGATAATGGAACTCTCTTGAAAGGGTCCATAGACCCTTTCAACAAGGTAAACAAAAACAATGCTTGAACGTTCTATTTGGTTCCCAATCTACTTCCTCTGCATTAAGATAACATATGGAATGTTAAAAAGGAAGTCTTGTGGGGCCAACTATGATGCTGATAATGGAACTCTCTTGAAAGGGTCCATTACAATACTATGGCGGAAGCAGTGTAGCTAGCACTAACTCTTCTATTTCTCCTCTTCCGCAGTGTCTTGAGAAGTTCCCCGTCATTCAGCACTTCAAGTTTGGCAGCCTACTCTCCATCCAGCCAGTGAAGTCTTGAGATGCATCCCTACCCCTCCCCACCCCAGCTGGCTGTGTCTCTGTGGAGAGCACCAATGCAGCCCCTGCACAGAAAGATGCCCCGTCGGCCTTCCACACGCTCAATACCCCCCCCGCCCCGCCCCCTTTAGTAGCACTCTGACAGCTCTCGCCTCTCTGTAGCCTCCTCAGCTCCTTGGGCAAACGTCTCCATATGCAACCCCGTTCAGTTAGTCCATCCATTAGCAGCACTGCACCCGGGGAAAAGAATATATTTTAGACAAGCCCTGTCAGTTGCCCTGGCATTTGTTGGTATATGAGCGTGTGTCTTGCATTCGAGGAGGTTTTGACTTCCTCGGTTGCGCAATAATGTGTGGTAGTATTATACCATATTGTTTTGTTTATTTATGTGACTGTACCCATTCAGATATGATCTGCTATAAATGAGCATTATATTAAGGCACGTTGGTAAACACACGAGCCGACCTGATGTATTCTTACTATTCTTTTGCTCACTGAGTTCCTGTAAGATGGTTTTAAAAAAGCCAATTTCTGTTGGTGTATTTTCTCCTTTTTTTCCAATTGTGAGCCTGTGCTCAGTGATGGCCTGTGTGTTTTAGCATTTCAGCGTTAGCCAGATATGTTTGGACTGGGTAAAAATGTCCCACAATCAGGCTGGCAATGCTAGAATTCTGTTCTAGCTGGAAGACTCCAGAAATAGACCATGGCTGTACATGTGTGTAGTTTTCTTTTTTCAATTTGTTTTGTAACACCAAGTCATACCTATCTGTTGTCTGTTGTGTTTCTTTGAAATAGATCTGCCCCTTTGAGACAATTTCTTTTTTTCTACTAGTGAAATGTGTGTGGTTGCATGTTGGCGCACTAGACATTCGCTTTTGAGGACGGAAATAATCAGTTTATTGAGAGAAACTTGTAGTGCAAACTCAAGCTCAATTGGATTATATAGTAGGCTTTATGAACAAATGGCGTGGGACTGTACACTTGATTAATTGAGTTTCTCAAACATTAGTTTGAGATTTAAGTGAGGATCGCACTTTGAGTTGCCGGACCCAACATTTCTGCATCTTCTTACAGTAGGCTAATGACTATAGCCTACATTTAATGTAGGCCTAAGTTCTCCGAGGAGAGTAGCCGATATGATGCTTTTAATTTGAGAAGAAGCAAACGATTTCCTTCATTTGACGGTGATGTCTGAGAACGTTTATATTTTGGCGTTTGTGAAATTAACGTTTTCTCCCTCACTCTCACTGAGAGCTGTGCAACTCGTTAGCCTATGCAAATGACTCGCCATCTGCACTGTCATTGTCAGGCAGGCCGGACAGCGGGTGTCTGATAGTGCGCCCTCCCAGCTCACAAATTGCTGAGTAATTTTCACTCCGCACAACCCAAAAAGACCGATAGGCCTACCAAATCGTTTCCTCGGCATTTGCGGAGTAGTTTTCACCTCAGAGTGCTTGTGTCCTATGCCATACAGCTATGTCGCTGTAGGCCTAGTGAAAACCCATTAATTAAACCGGTGATTTTATCACGCTTTTAGACTAAGAAAGTCAGTCAGTGCGTTTCAGTAGCCTACTGATTTGGAAGGTCACATTTTTGACCAAAATTAGGCTCACATTAGACTGAAAATGATGCAAAACCTGGCCTTTGTCCTTGACATGGCTTCTCAACAAGTGGTAGCCTAGGCCTAGGAGACAGACTTATGTAGACTAGATTAAGCCTACGAGACACACGGTGGGTATCATGTCTAGAATAAATTAATAACCAAGCGTTGTGGAAATTAGTTGCATTAATAGACTAGCCTACACTGATGTGATCTGGGATAAACCCTATGCAACTTACTCTAACTGCGCTCATCTAAATTCCGTGCAGCCTGCATGCAATTCTCTACAGAGCCACAAGAAGGAGCTCATTCTACACCGCTCCACGGACACCAGAATGCGGTGTTTGTCCAAACACTGGAAATGACAGAACTACCCTTTCATAAAATAATCTTCGTAACTATATTTTGTGAAACTGCATGCAAGTGATACCGAATCCCATGAACCATCACCAAACTCTTGCAATGTTGAGAGAGAAACCCCGATAAAACAAATTCATCTAGCCTAATTATCTCAACACAAGACAATATTAATACACTAAAGAAATGACTAGCAATCTAGATGCCTATGCTCCGTGAATAGCACGCTCGTCGCTTTTTTCGTCCAAACACAAATAAACCGATTAGCCTGCAATAATACGCATACGATCGTAAAGTCATCTATTTCACAGTGTGCTTATCAATAGGACAGCATCCGTCGATTATATTACCGTGTAGACTCGAAGATTTTGTATGACAGAAGCTGTGCTCATGTAGCGGACAGCGCTATCTAAAATTGTGGGAGTCAAGAGGTTTGGGGTTGAAACGACGCAGACAGGAGAGGAGGAGGAGAGGGAACGGAATGGATGTGGAGGGGGTGGGGGAGAGGTGGCGGAGCGAGGTCAGCCCGAGGTGCCACTGCGCAGGCTTTCTAATACCTTCATTCATTGATTTTGAAGAACACCACCAAGTGGCACATAGGAGAGATAACACACGCTGAAGTTTAGGGAGAGCGCCTTGAATCAGAAAACGTGTTCCACATAAACCTACTGGCTACCATAACAGAGATTTCATTCTAGGCTATACGGAATAAGTGCAATTTCTTTTTTGTTCTAGTTCCTGTACAAATCTAAGCTATAAAACATGCATAGGACCTCTTTCATATTTATTATTTTCTCTGTGTTGTCTATAGACCAACTCTGTATTGAAACAACTATTTGAATGTGTAGAATTAGTAGGCCTTAACAAAGGCCTGCAGTGTGAGCTGTATTAAGACAGCAAATGCCTGTCATGGGCCACTATGGTGTGAGATTTACACAATTTGTGTTCATATTACAACAGACCATCTCACTGACCTAACAAATGATTTGAAGTAAGAAGTCAGTGAAGACTGCACTTTACTGTTGAGAATCTTTATTTGTGCCTTTAACTTGATAGGTAGGCGTAGGCCTACTTCAAAGGCAGCTCTAACTTGCTCTTTGTGATCCAAGTTAAACTTTGAATACATGGTGCATGTGAAGATTTGTGTGACATTTCATAATCTATGGGTATGAATGAGGCTGTGTATCTCTTGAAGAGCTCTCAGGAAAGTTATAGCATGCAGCAGAGGCAGCAGAAGTTAATAAGACCTTATGAAACAGTGCCTACACAGCTCTGATTACAAGAACACACTTAAACTGTTGAGTGATTTTCATTTTTTATTAAGGTTATAAATTTTAAACAAATACTTTCTAAAACAGTTTTACCCGGTGATATACAATTTTAATGTACACAAAAAATACAAGAATACCAACAAAATATGGAGAGAAAACGTCTGAAAACGTCTTTCAGTACACATAGTGCTTATATAATGTGAGGATGTATGGCTAAATCACGAGCTTGCCTTTTTAGAACAAAAGGTCTTAAGTTTTAGAAAATAAAATAAAACTCACAAAACCAAACAACGTTGGAATCATGAATTACTGTGAAGGCTTAATCAATAACTCCAAGATTAAAGGGGAGGGCAGTGAGGAACGCTCATCAGTCCAAATTGTCACCAAAATACTTGGCTTGATTAAGTTAAGGTGTGCATTGTGGGAGTTGTAGTGTTAATTAATGGCACCAGTGTAGAGTGTGATGAGATGACTGGCACAAAGGGACTACAAACATACTCAAAGGAACTGATGCTGCAAGACAGTGTGAGATACTTCACTGACTTCCAACCTTGTTTACCTTCATTGCATGTTCTAGGGCTACTAATACATATCAGATGAACCAGAGATCTTCAATAGTGTTGGACTAAACCGGTGTATGGTCTTACACTGTATAGAAATTCTTAAAGTAGGTTACATGTCACAATGTATACCTTACAGGTTAAGTTAAGTTCAGATGGTTGAACAGTACATGGAAGCTGTTATACACTGGTTTGAGAAAACACATAACAAAGTAGTACAGCACTCCTTTATGCATGTGCACAACATGCGCTGTTTACTGTATCAAACAGGTCACAATGACAATGTTCTGTAAACCCACAGTTCAAGACTCTCTTCCCAATTTTGACAGTTCTTCTCAGGTAACGATTCATCTAATATATGTAGTGCCATTACAAATGAGGTCTGTTAGAATTGCTTATGGGAGATAAACAGCAATCCGCGAGCGAGACATTCAACTACTTTCCATGTGTGGCGATAGCTAGCAGTTTGTGTTGGGCTTAAGGCAACGAAATTTCACTTCGTTAGAATAATTTCACAACCACTTCAAATGCTCGTGTAATGTACACATTTTCTGTTTTAAAGAATACATCACATGTGGTACTAGTTCTCCGCATCCCCATTAAACCAAAACAAACAGAAATGTCAATGCTTAAATAACCATTTGCAAAAATAAAGTCAATATCTTTTATAATTTGTACAATTTCATAAAGTTGATTATAATTTACCACAGTCAAAAAGCTACTATAGCTCTTGTCCATGCTCCGAGGCTTGCTAGGGCTTGTTTGCTACAGAACTGTCCGTTGAATGCTTGCTCAAAGTCCGTCTGTCTGCTCACCAGCCCCGAAAACCCCGAGCCGAAAATCGAGATCAAATTAGAAATGTTCGACGTGTCCAAATGGTCTGAATTTGCGTATGAGCAGTCCTCATACTTAGTTCTTTTACATGGCGTAAAATCCGGTACCTCCTCGATTTCGGACACGTAGTAGCCAAAGTCAACCTTGCGCTTTTTGGCCGGGGTTTGTGCGCCCTGGCAGCAGTGCTGGAGCGAGGCGCAGCAGTCCTGGTGCAAGTATCCATTCTCAACTGTTGTAACTACGTGCGTGTCCAGATCTAACACTGTGGTCTTGTTGCAGTGCATGCTGTTCACTGGAGAAAACTCACAGTTCGAGACTGGGTATGCTTCCGCACAGCAGCTGCGATAGAACGATGAATCCGTCTCCTTACAACCCTCATCGGCTCGGAGCGACAGGGCTGAAGCGCAAGCACTAGTCTGTAGGAGAGCGGGCTGAGCTGCTTGGTTACTGCTTGGCAGTAGCGCGCCGCAGAGGCTCGCCGACTCGGTCCCAGCCCCGCTGCCGCAGCACTCACCGGTCTGTTCCTCGCAGTCCTCGGCTAATTCGAGAGGGTTCAGCTCCTGGATCTCGTTGCAGACGGTCATCACTTCTTCGTACTGCTGCATTCTGTAGATCTCTGCGTACTTCTCGTTCATGTAGACTTGCCTTGCGTTCCTCAGTACAAACGAGACCAGGAGGTTTTTGTGCAGCTTGATGCCTCCTCTCTGCGTCCTGGAGTTGTGGATCTTTCGTAAAGAAATCGAAATTAGACTTTGCGCATCTACTCCACACTCCATTGTGTTGATCATTCTTGCTGTTTAGTTGTTTCTTCCTCCTTTCGGACGAAGAAAACAGACTTTCTATCAGTGTAAACCACGATATTTCGTTCTGGGGCGAAGGTTTGAGTCGAGTCTGTGGAGACACATTGAATACGTTAGCGCTAGACCCACTGAGTGAGAGCAAGCTATCATTTGCTTCGACCGCGCTGCCATACTATATATATTTGGACGAGGTTTCTGCCCATTCGACCCTCAGCCATACAGCGTCCAGATATTCCAATGACTGACACCCAAACTCCGCCCAAGTGCCTGGTTCTCCACCAATCAGAGGGAGGCGGTTCTTCTGTGCTATTCAAATTCCAAACTGACTTTACCCAACAAGAATGTTCTCATGAGGCGCACCGAATAGTAGAAAAGTTCTGTATCCCCACATGTGTAACCGTGCGCTTTTAATAAACCACACAGCAACTTTTAAAATGATACAAATGTGAGGTAGACATCACCACAGACATTATCTACACAATATCACAACATGTTATTGTATTTGACTTCAATATGAAATGTAAAAATATAACCTAATTGACGTGTTCACAGGTGTTTCCTACATGTGTTAAATTCAGTTCCCGACATTTAAGGATAGGCCTGCACATTAAACATTTTATCTGTTGATATTTTAAAGCTTCAGGATAGTAATAATTTCAGTATTTTTGTCAAATAAATGGTCTGAGTAGGATTTTGATATAATAATGTCTGACAATGAGGGCACCAATTGTCTATACTGTGTATATCACATCACACAGGTGAAGTCCCCTATTGCGCAATACAGAATCAAGCCCAAATCTGTTGTGACCCATTCATCTCAGACCCATACACATTGATACGCATCTCTAATCAACTGTCATATCACATGGGTATAAGTCACATCTATTTAAACATGCTTTAACTGACATATATTTTTTCTTCCACATTAAAAACACAAAAACAAAAAACAATAAATAAATAAATAAAATAAAAACCTTGCCTGCACATTCATTTCTCTACCCCCACCCCACTCACACACACCCCTTCTCCCTACCCTCCTACTCTGGGTTGTTCTCACTTTCCCTCCGAGGATGTGAAGCAGCAAGGAGAATCACACAGATCCAGCAGATTCATTGGAGCAGCCACTGCCTCAGATCTACTAGGCTCCTCCGGCCGAGCTGTACCACCTCTGCATCTTAACAATGTCTGGGAACAGAATGGCCTTCTATGCATGGAGAGGAGAAATCAATAACTGCGATGTGAAACTGAGGCAGACTACCAAACCAGGATTGTAGGCTATGTATGTGGAAGAAAGACCATTTCAGTTTAATGTTTAAAATGTGAGCACTGATTAAAGTTTAAACAGCTTACTGTTTAAACACTGGGGTTACTGGTGAATAAATATGTAATTATATGCCATTTGCAATACACATGTTAAGGAAAAGCGTTATCTCTCTGTGTCAGACTAGAGTTGCACCATACTAACATCTGTCTGATCTTATTTTCCCTCATTGTGTTATGCTTCAGAATTAAACCTTACTTACAAAAAACAAATCGGCATCTGATCTGTATTACATATGTATATCACATGTGTATGCAATGTGTTAGTATAGTAAGCGTATATCAAGGGTAACAGTACTAATTTGACTCAGTAGGAATATAGTATGGACAAGGGTAAATGTCAGCAGAGGCAGACAGAAAGATGTTTAATATGATTAGGAAAAACATATAATTCTGGATGTTTAAAGGCACTAACACAATGTCACATAATTGTATGAAAGTTCACAAATTAACAGTACACTTTGGCCACACGTCAGACTTATTCAATAACTTACTTATAGAAAGGCTATCATTTTAATCTACAGTATAATCATTACAGTTACTCTGATGGGGGTAGGGATGTTAAAAATCAGTTGTACCACTTAACGATGCATTTGGTACCACTTAATGCTTGTATGAATTTTATTTTTACCATATTATCCAATTAACAAGATGTTGAAAATGCAAACGGATCTAAGATCTGCAAGGAGTTATATAGAGTAGGCTAGTGAAGGCTATTGCTCTTAATAACAAAAACTAATAGCAAATGAACAAAACTAAAACGTATGGACATCTAATAAAATGAAAATGTTAATTTCCATATAAAAGTTAAAGCACACTACAAAGCCAAACTCTATCCAATGCTGTCCGTCGTGATTCATTAATAAAACAAATAAATAAAATAAA
The DNA here is from genome assembly GCF_017589495.1 of Alosa alosa. Taxonomy (NCBI): domain Eukaryota; kingdom Metazoa; phylum Chordata; class Actinopteri; order Clupeiformes; family Clupeidae; genus Alosa; species Alosa alosa. Next base: position 6,368,124 of record NC_063200.1, on the reverse strand, counting down.
ATAAAAACATGCAGATGAAGTGTCTCTAATTTGAGAAGTGATGTCTCCCTTCCAGAGTTTGGATGACCTGTGTCCATTCATTTCAACTTTGGCGGGGACAAAATTAGACGAAAAACTACAAGTTCCGCAACTGTTGCAATTCCTGCAAACTTGTCATGAGAGCATTGTGGGAATTGAAGTTGCGTGATTTGTGTTGCTCGGGCCAAGCGCAGGCACTCCACTCCGGTGGCAGAAGGACCTGTAGGTAGGCTAAAACATCAGGGCGGAGCTTCTACAGTGTGGCAGATGGATGCTCTGTGAACTTAAAGGCAAAGTAATCAACCTCAATATAAATCGTGCGATGCATGCAGCCATACGAAGTCATGCACATCCGTGATTTCAGAGAGGTCAAAATGTAGCCTTTGCGAGACCGTTTTTATCTCGGATAAAAACGTGGATTTCTGTTCTTGTTTATTGTGCTGAATGTCCGATGACTAGACTATAGCGTATTGTTGCAAGGGAGGCAGTTTGCATGGAAGGCAGTTTGATCTAATTCTGTTCTGCTTGGCTACGTAGCCTGCTTAGTGTATGCTGTAGTGATGCTGTGTACGGTAAGGTTCCACCATGTTACATTGCCAACATTATCGCCAACAAGGCTGTTTTCAAAGTATCAGAGTATAATTTTTGGATAGCATATTCATTTGCATAAAATATCTTTATGTTAAATAATGACAATGGAATTTGTTTTTATTTCAACGAATTACAGTCTGATTGGAGCCCTGCAAGTTAAAAAGTTCTCTCTATTATGCATCTTTTGTATTTTACGCACACTTAACGCACCGGGATTTGTAGAACAAAGGTCGCGTTTTGCTAGTTTAATTTCAAACCTAGCCTACGGCATATTACATTGTGGTATTTAGCTTATGTCTAGCCAAACCTCGCCCAAATATTTCATAAAAATTAGAAACTGACATGAGGGATGCCTTATTAAGGCTAATAGTGAAAGGATCCTTTGAGCTTCCCATTCCACTCTGATCAGCATGCCTTTCAATGTAGGTTCTAAAGTGATCAAAATAATTATAAGGAATAGCTTAAGTTTGTCCCCAATCCGTTTGATGTTAGGCTAATAGCTAGTTGCTATGGCTAAATAGGATATGATGACACAGAGCAAGTTTGAACTCTATATTTTATTTCCCCTTTAAGAGCTTGCTCTCCTCTCAGAGGGAGGTGTTAGACCCAGAGGCTGCATTTCAGCCAATTAAAGTCGCCTACCCCCATCCGCACCACCGCGCGGGGAAAGGGAGGGAGTGCTCCCAGTTTGAGCGATGTGTGCGGTTTCCAAGGAAACAACTAGTTCTGACCTCCCATACCCATCCACTGGCGAGTGATTGGTTACCATGGCAATGATCCTATCCCTGGCATGTTCCAATTCCCGTAAAGTGTGCAGAAGGCACAGTCGGAAAGCAGTCTTATCCAAAGTGTGTCGGAAAATCTGAAACAGCGAGAAGTGCAGTCCTCTGTGACTTGGAATAAAAATGGTTGTGATAAACAAAAAATAAAAACAGCCACACAAAATTGGAATAAATAACAAATGGGAACTATCCACATCTTGTTCTTATCTGTTTCAGATTTTTTTTAAAGCATCCTAAATAACCTTGGCATATAGGCCTTTTTTCAATTTCATACTCCAAAAGGACCACAGTTGAATGAATAGGCTGTAGGCTGAAGATTCTGAAGACATATCTCTTCTCTCTGTCTCTCTGTGTGTGTGTGTGTGCGTGCTCGCACATTCATTTGTGTGGGGAGAATGCTCTTGTTCAGCTCACAAGTGTGTTTCGTTCCAGCTTGACTGGAATTTTGACTTCCTATGACCTGTTCAGACTCATCCACATGCCTGCATTCAAGGGTGTGTTCATAACCAAACCACCCACTCACACCTGAGTGCGCGAGCGTGTGTGTGTGTGTGTGTGTGTGTGTGTGTGTGTGTGTGTGTGTGTGTGTGTGTGTGTTTGTGTGTGTGTGTATTTGTGTGTAGATGTGTGTGTGTGTGTGTGTGTGTGTGTGTGTGTGTGATGAGAAAGAGAAAGCTTAAGGAAGAAGAAAAGGAGGGCGCTCAGTGGAGAGGGCATGAAGGAACAGTGTGTGAGAAAAGACGTGAGAGAGGGAGGAATTTGAGAATGTGGATGAGATTCAGAGCATGGAAGAGAGAGGGAGCTGTCTAACAAATCCTCCCCCTCCAAGAATCCCCCTTACCCCATGCCCCCCCACCCCCCACTCCCGCTCTCTTTCTCTCTTAGTCACCCCCTCCTCCCTCCCTCCCTCCCTCCCTCGCGCTCTCCCCCTCTCCCTCCGTCGTGCGCTCTGTCTCTTTCTCACTTGCTCCCTCCCTTGCACGCAGTGTGTGTTCCAGCAGAGGACATACTGCATCACTAATTGTACCTAGTCAAATGTCCACTAACCTTCCGGCAAACTACTAAGATTATGTGTGTCCGTATAACTGAGTCCAAATGACAATGCTCTCATTTTTTTTTTTAATGTTTTTAAAAAATGATAACAATAAAATGAAAAATGCACATACTCAAACAAGATGTAGGAATTTATGTACAGGACAATTAATATTGCTTAACAGTGTGAGTAGTTCAGGATCTAATGGATTTACAAATTTCTATTCAACTAACAATTATCATATTGCATAGCCATATGTTTTATGTATTTAACCACCATTGCTTTTGAAAATGTGCCTGAATATTCAGCTATTTCGATATTCGTCTGTTGGGTCAGTGTTCGGTTTTTAATTATGCTCCTATTTGAATATAATTTTTTACCATTGTTTTGCCTCAGGAACAGCATGCTTTATTTCTGACCCAGAGGCTGTCCATTAGGACTGGCTGCAGTTGACCACAGATTTACATGGGGAAGTTGTCAGGGTGCTGTGGAGTTCCTTTTGGTAAGAGACATTCCGACATCTCTGTGCAAAGCAATGAGTGTCAGGCTTCCATTCATTTTGACAGTGAGGACAACATGCCAAAGACCTTAGCTGAGTGACAAACTTTCAACAGAGACTTTAAGGCATACCTGTCAACATTTAGCTTTCCAAAAACGGGAGATTTTTTTTCGGGGGGGGGGTCAGTATTTATACCGGATCTGTGTTTGCATATTTAATATGTTTCATACACATGTTTCAACACTGCATTTCAGTCGTTGCTTTTACCATACCATTACCTTAAGCATGCCAGTTATGTATCCACCAGCTGCTTCCTGCAGCCTACTTCCAAAACTCCAAAGCTGCTTGCTGTCAGATTTGGTTCCGAGGGAACAAGTTCAGTGTATCAACAACACTCAATAACAGTTTATGTGATGTGTTAATCAATTAAATTCCCAACAATTTCACAACAGCTAGTTCTGGAGTAGGCCATTCAACTAGCCCCGCTTGCTTACAACGAGACTCAGGCTGCGCAGTTGGCACCCGCTTCCTTATTTGGGTTTTGGGTTGCCAGGTTTTAGCCTATGACAAAACGGTTGAAATTGAAACTAAGTGATCGTGTATGTGTAGGGTGTATTTTCATATACAATCTGGCAACCTGAATGGATCAATAATTTTAAAATGAATTTTGATGGCCATGCAAATTACGGGAGTTTTCCGGGAGAAATAACAAAACGGGAGGGTGCTGGGAGATGACCTTGAAATACGGGAGAAACCCGGGAAAAACGGGAGTGTTGACAGGTATGCTGCTTTAAGGAGACACAGCATTTACAAAATCCTCCATAGAAATGTATGGGGCCAGTTGGTACTGCCAAGATGGCAGTCTATGTCCCACCTCTTCCGTGCCAAAAGCCAATTGTTCGCCGAACAGGAAAACCTGCCCCGTGATATAAGTAACCAATTGCATTGTTGGAAACGACATGATGGACATTTTGCCTTATGTTTACTTCCCTGTTCCCATGGTAATACCATCGCACAAATGTTGATTCATGCACAGTGAACAAGTTAATGTAAAGAACCATGTTTTTTAGCCTTATTTTAGGAATTTGGGGGAGATATTTACACCGTTCAATTCAGATTAAACACAAATTTGCCTGATGGATGATGTATAAGATGAGCAAATTTCATCAGGTGGTACCCAACTTTCCAAGTGTTTCCACGCCTGAGTGGGGATCACACTGAAAATAACAAAGCAGCAGTGGCAAATTGCAATGATCAGACCCTAATTCTATTAGTTAAAACCAAATTCTGTCTCATTGATGTTAAGTCCTATTTTCTGTGCAACAGAAAGAAACGTCCTGTCCATGTAAAAATATTGCTTTGATTGGTCAGAATGCATGACATTTTCTTAAGGTCCATTAAATAGACATTGATGAGCATCACCTTACACAAGCTGAGCCAAATTTTACTTCAATCAATACTCCACTATGTCACTAGTGTTGCTAGTGCTAATGCTAGCTGTGTCAGTCATTCTGATGCTGAATCTTAGCAAACAATAGGAAAACGTCCACTTCCTGCGACTACCACTGAACAGATATGATCCCCACCTTAACCACAACACTCTTCAGTTGGTAGGCAGCAGTGTTGGCAAAATCCCTACCCACTTGCTGCTGGCTTCCTGATTTCCTCTTCTCAGCTACTCTACATCCAGCCAGGGCCTTGCTCTGCCTCTTCCCCAATCCTATAAGGTAGGCTACTTGTTTCTTGCTCCTTTTGCCCAATTCTGGGAACTGAAGTCTCCTTCCCACATCAACCCTTATCTCCAGTACTTGGTAGTTTGCTGCAGATTGTTTTTTTTTTTTAAAGGCCTAGCTCCCCTAGCCTGGCTCCGCCCATCCTAGATCTTCTTTCAGGGAGATTCTAGGCTGGGACACGATAATTCACGTTTCCTCAGACAAGAAAAAGGTACTTACTGTGCCAAAGAATGACCGAAACTTACTGTGATGAACAGGGGCAGCAACACCTGCAAACAGCATAGATAGACCCACATGCATTGTTTCTGACTGTTGATGCTGTTTATTGTCAGTTTGGAAAGTTTAGGCGAAGTAGGAAGTAACTAGCCTAGAAATCTAGACGCACCCTAGCAGCAGCAAATGTAATTTGCAGCCAGGATAGTCTAGCAACTCTCTGTTGGCTTGCGAGCTGGAAAAACCAAACTCTAGTCAGGCCAATCACATTGTGTATAGAGTCAGTAGACATCAGTGGCTTAACATAATGACGGCAGAGTTGTGACAGTTCCGCGTGAATTCCCTGCTACTTGAAAACAAAGAAGGTGGATGCTGCTGCTGGTGAACAGCGGTCTTTGAATCGCGACTCGAGTTAAGTTTTTTTTTTTAAGTTAGCAAAAGTTTGATCAACTAGCCAACTAGCTAGTTCCGTTGGTGGGAAAACGCATGGGACTCATGAGTTGTAGCACTATCCTATTGCGTGCAGAGGGAATTTGAAAGACAACCATTTATCCCACCCCTCGGATTGAGCACTGCCAATGGTGAGTTCCCAGACCCTATATCTTGATGTGGGTCTGGCTCGTCAGGCTAGGAAGTAACATTAGGAATCTCTGATCAACGTGATTAGTAATGATTTCAAAGTTAGTGCCCGTCGCAATGCGCAAGTGTTGGAAAGGAATCCCAATCATGAGTCACCAGATTGTATTCACTTTGTGAATGAGTTTGCTTTTTTCCAAGCTATAGCTCCCCTTCCCAACTAAGGTGATGGCTTTCTCTTTCATGTCAGCTGACCTCTTCCTCTATCTATCCATCTCTAATGTGTTAGCAAGAGATAGTAGCACCATATCATGGTGCCACCTATACCACTCTTGTGTAAGAGATATTTGACATCTGGACAGTTTGTATGTCAGGGTTCTCTTTTGATTACAAAGCCTGCATTGTTGGTCCTTGACAGCTCCCATGTTTGCAGTTGTGATGGTGAATTGCAAGAGGAAGGAATTACAAAAAGGTTCCAGTCACCACATCTCTGCCCAAAAGATCTGATGCTTGAACCTATTTTGCTCTGTTTTGCTCTCTATTTTGCCCCTTTTATATATTCCCCTCCTCCTACCTGGACCATATCTGGCTTCTTATTTGCTCTTGTATTTCCACACTGTTTGAAGTGTGCAGAGCTGGGGCCTTATTGCCTGACGCAAGGTTTACTGATTATGTCCTGCAGATTCAGAGAACTCACTGCCTGCTGTATAGTTATGCCCATGTGCACCTGGATCTGCTAGGTTTTCCTCTCTGTTGTCTTTCCTTTACCTACCCCTCATGCTTAACAAGGCTCAGCAGTTTGCCACATTGGCTCCATGAGCCAACACTTTATGATTCTTGATCAACACTTTCCTTGGCTTGTTTGATCTGAGAACCCTACCCTACAAGTTCCCTGCATGGGAATGTCCTGTAGGTGTTTGCAAGATCTTACCAGACAACTTTTAGGTGGCGTTATTTTCTGTTTGACCTCTCTGGTCAGTTGACTGATCACAGAATTGTGTTCCAGACACCCAAAAAAGTGTTGGGGACCAAGGACTCTCTTGATAGATGTTTTGATGTCGTAGTTTTGCATAATTTAAGAGGCCAGCTTTTTTGTGAGTATAGAGAACAAAATCTTCACATTCTGTAGGGAGATGGGCAATTATAGAAGAACCTGCTTCCTGTGAAGCATCCCAAAGCATCCTTAAACTAAATCCCAACTTGGTATAATTGTACCCAGTGGCCAATGACAGAATGGGATCAGAAAACGGCCCTGGCATTTGCAACAAAACATGGCCCTATACCCCCCCAACCCCCCACCCCCACCACAAACTAATGCCGCTACCACCATCTTGCGCACACTCACCATCTCCTAGGACAGGGTCACCATTAGAACATTATATTAGAACCATGGACAGTGGTTGCCTGATCGCCAAATTACTACTGCTACACAAAAGAAACACCTGACAGTGAAATTACCAGCTTCACTTGACACCAACAAATAAAGATAAATAGATAGAAATAGATAGATAGATAGATAGATAGCCTACACACAACCAGTGTGCAATGCATTGTCACAAAAGCATTTAAGAACCACTGAGCTAGCTAGCTATTGAGCTCCAACCATCCTGTTAGCCTGTATGAAGCAGTCACTGGCACTTCTTTAACCAAGCTCCAGCGCCTGCCCCTCATATTCATCCATGTTTTGGAAAAAGATCTATGGTTATATATTGTCTTGGTTAGGTGAATTAGCAAGCTCAGTACCACCAGAAACCAACACGAAAGACCAATCTGTGCACACGGGCTCTCTCTTATTCTAACAATACGTCCACTAGATTCAAAATTTCATCTTGTGTCTCAATCCCTGTCTAAAGTTACAGACAGAGGTCAATTTAAAATGGGTAACTTTAAAGAGAGAAACACTCTTGTTTATGATCATTTGCTAGGTAGCTAGGTAGTTGCGAGGTACATTTGAATGCATTGTAGCCTGATTCTTTGGACAGAGTTCATATGTAAAAACGGCTTTGGTCTATTCTCTGGTACTGCTGCAGCCCAATTGTGGAGGGATCTTCAGCTTTCTGGGGTGTTTCTTGGTTGGAGTTCTCCTTCGTCTATGCAGTGCTCTTGGATCACCATTGTTCCACAACTAGACCTGTTCATGCATCAACAACCAACCTGTTTCAGAAGGATAATCTACAAATTGAACATCGTACTGCGATGACACAGTGTGCAGGCTGTAATTCCTGTTGAAAATACTACCAG
>NC_063200.1:6337938-6355438 GCF_017589495.1 Alosa alosa | reverse complement strand
CTATCTGTGTGTTGGCCTGTCCGCCTGTCTCTCTGTACACACTTGACTATCTGTGTGTTGGCCTGTCCGCCTGTCTACACCAACATGTTTCCTGTCTGTCCCAGTCAGATGGAATCGGAGGAAATAAAGGTGTCAGAAAGAAGAATTGATTAGGAGTAAAGATAACAGCTTGAGTTGCCATACACAACACCCACACAGTGTCCCAAATCCCAAGACCAAAATTAAATGTGTGGAATGCAATGTAAACATTGTTTGTTTAAAAGAGGAGGGAGTAAATGCTAGACTTGGAGGGAGATCTCAGTCTTGCACACATTTCTCATTTTGTATGTCTCCTGTCAGTGTGTTAGAAGTGAACATGACCAAATGAGACATTTTCTCCCTTTACCATGTCACAAAACCTGTTCACTTTTTGAATTATTGAATTGAATCCTGTTTCCGTTGTTTGTTTTGATAAAGTTTTTACCACCATTTACTTTTGTAATTAACCTGTTATTATATATAAAGCACCAGAAGGAACATGAAAATAAATTCTAAAAGCCTCGCACAGCAGCAAGGAAAACCCCCATGATAGAAAAAGGAACCCAACTCAAGGGGAATCCCTCTGTCCAACCCCGAATAACAATACGAGGAGGGTTAGAGAAAAAGAGGTCAAATATTAAGACAGATAAGCATTGTACTAGTGGGGGAGCATGGGAGAGCTATTAATATCAACTTCATGCTCTATAGAGAATTCATGTTTAAAGAAAAAAATAATTAGTGCTTGACTGGTAAAATGTCATGTAACAGGTCAACGTTGCCTCTTAGACCCAAGGAAACACTAACGGAGAGTGTGAAATAGAGTGACCTCTCCATGCATCATCAAAGTAGGACAGTACTGTATCTCCTCCAGGGCTATGTGTGCCCATTGTCCTCTGGAACAAAAGAGCTCTGAAGAGCTGTTTGGTCTGGCAGGTGAGGTTGGCTTACCAGCAGCCGATTGCACCAGTAGAATGTAAGGTCGATCGTAAGTTTAGGTGTAAACCTTAAATTATGTTTAAACAAACTAGTTTTAAACTAGTGCTGCATTATATTTCTGTTGCATCATGGCCACTTAAGGTACACCGTAGTTAGTAGCTACTAAATAAAAATGTTGTCGCATAGAATGACATTTTTACTGTTGACAACAAATCAATATCACTGTCTTATGAGCGTCACAGATTCACAGCACTTCACACATTGGTAACGCTCGCTGTAACGTTGTATGCTAAAGCCACATTTAGGTTAGACTTTCTCTGCAATTACTTTGTTTAATGGAATAACACTAACACTGTATTTTTACAGTGAATAACAGAATAACAATAACACTGTATTTTTAATAACAGACTTTATTTTGTTGTATTTCAGCCACCACTGTTGGCCTAACGTAGGCCACCACAGTGGATAGCTAGTGAAGATAACGGTAACACTCTATATTTTTAATATATGGCTAATGAAATCTGAATATGGCTAATGAAATGATAACAGATCAATCAACAGCAATGAAATGTGTGCTTTGTGTGGTAGATGTTTAGTATTTGCTCCATACCATTTCCAGTGAATACAAACATGATTCAAACACTGTTCAAGTTACAGTTTTTTCTGAATGCTTAAACACAGTTGTGCAAAGTGTGTGTTACAAAATTGCAAACTGAGTGCAAAGCAGTGTTTGTGCTTTTAGAGTTTTGCAAAAAAAGCCATAGTTACAAAAAATGTGCTTAAGCAATCAGAAAAAACTGTAATTAAATGTGTGTCGTGTAACTCTTCTCGATTTATACTTTGTTAAATTTAACATTCCCACTATTTAAATGAGAAAACCATGTTAACAAATGATTTACAATGGACCTTACGCCTAGGGAGAGGGATGTGTAAAATTTTAGTCATAACTTGTTACCTTGTAACTATTTTGTGTGGTGCAAACTGTTACATTTTAGTAGCTTGTAAACTCCAACATAGTGCCAGTTTACGTTAGAACTAAGCTAAGATGGAACTTACGTTCAACTGGTGCAACCGGCTGCAGGTATGTTGACCTTGCTGTCTGTCTCAGGGTCATAACGGGTCTCTGTGATGCTATCTCACTTTCACAGAGTGTGATCCAGCTATAGTTTAAAACATTACTATATGAAGTCTTACCATTTATTTTCTATTGTTGTTATTGTGGTGCAGCAACAGTGATACTTTAGCACTGTGTCCCTCTGTTTGAATCTATGTGCATGTGTGAATATCTTTGTGTTGAACATAATGTGTGCTAAAGACAAAATTGGAAAGAATGTTTTTATGTCTATGTATGTGTGCATTTGACTACCTATGTGTTTCTGGGACTTTTGTATGGGTGTTCAATATGTGGGTGTGTGTGTGTGTGGGTGTGTGTCTCACTCCATGGGGGTCTTTCTTTGATGCCAAGGATTTTGCTCTCCCTGTCACCTCGCCGGAGTCCCACGAGAGTGTGTGAACTCCTTACCCTACAGTTGGACGCTATTGGGCACACTGAATTAAACAGACGGCCAGTCTGGATGTGTGAGACTTGCTGAGGTTTTGTAGTGCTAAGTGCTTTCTGCTGTTTCTTCCCTTTGTCTCTCTATTTGTGGGGTTCCTCCTCCTCTCTCTCTCTCTCTCTCTCTCTCTCTCTCTCTCTCTCTGTTCCTATCTTCCTTTCATTTTCACTCCATATCTGTGTCTCAACAGTAAATTGCGTCATCCCAATGTATTTCCTCCATAGGTAAGAAGCTGCTGGTAAGTGACTATACAGTGGTTGGCAGTAGACATGTCGACTACTAAGTCATGCTCCTGTGACTCTCCATGGCATAACCCACATCTTGGCACTTATGGGAACCTCTAGTTTCTCATTGGTTCTTCTCAATAAAAGTCTTTGTGTTTTTGACACCTAGCTGGATGGGCTCTTTTCGAACACTGTCATAACATCCCCACATCCCTATAGCATAACTGTAACTCCCCAGGGGACTCTCAGCAAAGCCAGTGGGGAGTGGCCATATGGGTGTAGGGGACCCTGTGTGTACAGTATGTATTGTGACTGCATGTCAGTATGACAGTGAGTATACACCTCATGTTAGACAGAGAGAGAGAGGTTATGATACAGTAATACTGAGGGCCGGTTCCCATAGCTGGAGCCAGGAGTTGTGCTCCAGTGATCTGGGCGAGCGTGCACACCGGGTATCAGGTGTTTATTTACACCGAGCAGCCAGGAGCTTTAGTGCCTCCGGTGGCAGATTTATGACTTTTTCTCTTGACTGTCTTTAACACACTCCTGCAGGATGCCGCGCAGCATCACTCGCAATAGAGGTGCGCAGCCGCAGAGAGGGAGAGAGAGAGAAAGAGACAGGGAGAGAGAAGCCTCTTAGTGATGCTCCACTGACACACACTAAGAGAGGGGAACGGATGCATGCTCATACAGATACACACACATTCATGCATGTGCCTTTGTCACATACACATATAGCCTAGCTGTGCTTGTGTGTGCACACATGTTCATGAATGCATGCATGACTCAGTCTCACACACGCAGACACACACACACACACACACACACACACACACACATAAAGCATGTGCATAAAAGCATGCACAAACACACATACACATGGATGACTCAATCTCGCACACACATGTATGAAGCATACGCCTGAAAGCACACACCCCCCCCACCCCACACACACGTATAAATACTCCTCCACATACTGCATCTGTATGACACACAACAGTTACACGCGTTACACGTCCATGTATCCACACCCACACATATGCATACATATGGACACAGAAAGATACACACACACACAGAGGTGTGGACACACTCTCATCCCCACATACACATCTACACACACACACAAAGATACACACACACACAGAGGTATGGACACACTCACATACACATCTACACACACACACACATTGTGGTAGCTGTTGTTGTACAATACTTGAAGGCAGTGAGTGTTTAGCCTGGCTCTCTGACTCATCCATGTTGGCGTCCAGGAAGCCCTTCATTAGCTGCAGTACAGCCAGGCAGCAGGCCTGCACATGGCTGGGAAACATCCAGAACAAAAGCACACCAAAGAGCACACACTCTTACAGTCTCTCCCTCTCTCTCTCTCCCTCTGTCTCTGTCTCTGTCTCTCTCTTCTCTCTCTCTCTCCCTTTCCTTCTCCCTCTTGCTCTTACCCTACTTTAGTGCTCATGTAATGCTACAATGTTAAATGCTACAATTATACTAATTATTGGTGTCAAAACCATTTAACGTTTAATTTATGAATGTATAAATACTATATTTAGGAAGCCGAAATGCAGGATTTCGCTCATAGAGTTCAGTGCATTCATTAATACAAATGCGACCCATATTTATTTCATACACGCACGCACGCACACACACACACACACACACACACACACACACACACACACACACACGTATGATCAGAATGAGGTGGCCAGGTGTTGCCTTTCACAGTTATTGTTTGTGATGGAGGTCAGAAGGGCACCAACATAAGGGCCCCGACACACGCGTACGCACACACACACACACACACACACACATGCAGCAGAGAGAGAGAGAGACAGTGTGACAGAGTAACACAGATGACATGTTTTTTGCAACTGAGCAAATAGAGACAGACCTAGCAAATGGCCAGCCATTTGTTTGTGGCCATTAGTGGCAGCTGAAGCTGTAGGAGGGTCTCTTTAAAAACATCAGATCAAAATAATAATTAAACACATAGCAAATAAAACCTGCATAATTTAGCCTGCTTGGATATTGGGTTACTTCACGCTTCAGCCCATTCGCCGGGCTGTGAAATTTCTTGGTAACCGTGAACGTTGCAAAGGGCAAGAGGGGAAATAATTCCTCTTTTGGAACTTTGTGATAAGGCTCAAATTTAACCATGGATATGCACTTCCTGAGCAAGGGGGATGTGAAAGTGTGTGTGTGTGTGTATGTGTGTGTTTGTATCTGTGTGTTTTTGTATTTGTGTGTGTAAACATAATTGTGTGTATGTGAGCGCAATTGTCTTTGTGTTTGTATGTATGTGTGTGCGTGTGAATGATTGCTAATGCATGCTTGTGTGTATCTTCTTTTTAGATATTCAGTGGCACAGAACCTTACATATAATGCAGAGGAAGTCTGTGTGTCTATGTTTGCAAATGTAAACACATTTTCTTATATAGGTAACATGCATGTGCTATCATCTGGTGATTTGAATTCAGGGTTTACATGTGATTTATCTGCATGGGCGTGTGCCTTGCAACGTGTGTTTGAGGATGACAGATATATTGCTTCCTTTCAGAGACAGAAGCTGTCCAACAACACTGACATGTCTATTACAAATACACACCCCTCGCCACTGCACCATGATCTACGTTCATTACATACATCACAGCCATCTGAGCATGGCAGGAGAAAGCACCGCCACATTTACAGCCATGAAAAACCAACAAAAATACAATGCTAATCATTGCAATTCACTGATGTGTCATCCGTAAACATCCTTGTGGATAATTCCTGTCTAAATGTGTGCGTCATAGCATAGGCTATAGAACTATTAACATAAGGGGCTCTCAGTCCCCAACACACAACACACATGCATATATCTTTACAAACACACACACACACACACACACACACACACACACAGAGAAAAAGAATATTTACAAATATTTATTTGGTTTTACAAACTAATTGAGCCTCCCACCCTCCCACAGGATGGATGGCAGTGCTTTGGTGGAAACTCTGACGGCCTGTCAGCGGAGACAAATTGCACCGATCAATTAGGGAGCTCCGAGACACACTCCCCATCATTTGGCAGCAACTAAAAGCCTCAAGTCTTTTTCACTTGGGCCGTAAGCGGAGGTGAGGCCTCCACCGGCACAAAGGTTAACAGAGTGGGTGGGCCCACATTAGGAGAGATTGGCCCGTGCAGGAGGCAGTCTGAAGTGTTTGTCATTAGGCTTCAGTGGAGCTCCAGACTGGTGGACTAGTTGGTCAATCTGACACTTGCAGTGCCATTAGCACAGCCTCAGTTCACAGGGAGCACAGCTATTGATATGCATAGGTATCTCTGTAGAAGAGTCATATTCAGGTGCCCTCTTCCTCCTCCTCCTTTAAGGGTTGTTATTGCTCCTGCTTCAGTGGTACCTATATTATATACAATCTCTGAGGATCATAAAGTACAACTGAAATGGTTACATGCACCTCCTCTAATTTCTGTCTTTAATAAAAGCTTATATAGGTCTTATTTGGTAGGTATTAGTTGTATGAACATCACAAGGGGGCTTTCCCTTGCATTTACAGAATTGGTAGTGTAGAGACTACTTATTATAACTTAAATATATAATAATGTATTAGTGAGACTTTTGGCTGTGCTATTTCTGCACCAGGCTTATTCCTGTGAACAGAAAAAGTCACCATTCCTTAAATTCTACACTGCTTTTGACATTTAATAGTCTTCATATCATAATATAACAGAAAGAGAGAGAGAGAGGGTTAAGGGGAAAACATTAGCACATACTTAAATAGCAATTACAAAAATATATAGATATCATGAGTATTTAATGCAACCAAACAAAAGCGGTGTATATCATCATCATCGCTAACTATGACACATACTCTCCAGCTGCCTGGTCAAATACTTTTATTACAACGAGGACCAGCGGGTGCGGCGAGAGTTATGGTGGCGATAACAGATGCGATTGGGAGTTTTATATCATGCATGAGCAGGCCGGGGGGGCTGCTGGGGAAGGCTCTCAGCGCGTCTCTTTGCCACACACTTAAGAGGGGGCAGTCCTCATTAATGCACTTTACAGCGTCGCGATGAGGGAGGATGCCACAAACTCCACGATTTACGGCCACTGTGCTTGAGTGTGTGATAAAATATGTTTACCGGCCCCACTGCATGTAAATCTCGCCTGGCCATCCATATACACATCACACGCACACACACACACACACACACACACACACACTCTCTCACACACACACACACACTCTCATTCACTCACACTAACTCTCCCATGTACACACACACACACACACACACACACACACACATATATTTATATACAGTATAGACACACACACAAACTGTAATTACACAATCATACAAATAAGGATCATTCAATTATTCATACATGTGCAGGCATACAGGGATGACTTCTATTCTAAAGAAAAGTGTTTCTTCATTTCTTCTTGACATAAGCTGCCTCACTGAAAAATGACCCAACTAAAGGACTGAATATTCAGTGCTATTTTTGAATTCACATCAGTTGTCAATGCGTTTTCACCGAGTTGTCCCAAACCGGAAGTGGCCGTGACAACCCCCATTGGTGGTGTATGGGATGGAGAAACACATGGGCCTTGTCAAAGATAGCCCAAAAATAAAATCTTATCACATGACCTTTAGACAGGCTCTTAATGTGTTCTCAACAAACAACAAACAAATTCAGTGTCAAGTCAGGGACAGCCAAGTGGGACTTGAACTATCCAATAACATTTAAAACCATTTTTGCACCTATTTTAGTGGCTCACTTGATTCTCATCAAAATGCGTAACTGGCATTGGACACTAAATACAATAAATGCCATGGTCCGTGTCGTGGTATAAAGAAACTTGAAACTTTCTGTAGATTGTGAGGCTAGTAAGCCCAATGTCAACACATCCACTATTGGCAAGTAAGCCCAATGTCAACACATCCACTACTGACAAAAGTAAGCCCATGTTTTTATTTTACTATGTGCATTGTGCATATATAATGAATATGTTTTTGCATTGTATATTGGCACACCTACTGATTTTGTTTTACAGTTATCTCATTTGCTTTGGACAAAAACTCTGTCAAATGTAAATCTGAGATACATCCCCTTGGTCTCCCTTCATCTCAAACACACACACACACACACACACACACACACGCACGCACGCACACACACACTCTCACACACACACACACACACACACACACACACACACACACACACTGACACACACACACACACACACACACACACACACACACAGGCCAGTTCACTGGTGCCTTTGACTCTGAGTGTTGAGCACGGATCCACTGCATAACAAGGCTTTATGATCAGTGAGGAGTGTAAGGGGGACACACTCACTGGGCAGCAATGGATTTGGACTCCCAACCAAATCCCACCGCCCAGTGTGACCACTCTAAATGCATCCACATGAAGTTCCACTACAGAAGTTTTGGAGCCCACTGCACACAGTGTGCGTGTGTGTGTGTGTGTGTGTGTGTGTGTGCGCTTGTTTGTTGATAATCTACACAGACACACATCAAAATTTGGTGTATGTGTTTTTAAAACCCAAACCCTGGCTCTGAATAAGGGATTATCATGGTCTCTCTTAGTCGGTGCACTCCTCAAGCATGTGCCGTGTTATTATGCCGATCATGAGCCAAAGCACTCAGGATACCTGAACTCGTCCCAACTCTGAGGGGGCAAAAAACATGTTAAGAACGCACTGGCTGGCTTATTTGACCACGAGGAGCGATCAAGAGAGCATCCAAACAGCTTGCAGTGGAGTGGGGTGGAGAGTGAGGATGCCCTGGGTGGGGGTACATGACTCCCATCCAGAGTAGACAGGGAGGGAGCCAGGGGCAGCCACCCGCCCCCCCCCCCACACACACACACACAGCCCCACGCACAGCCTCCCGTTATCAGCCCTGTTCCCCACTCACCCCTCTGGATGTTTTCTCGGAGAGTGGAGGTGCACATACAAACACAAACACACACGCACACACACACACACACACACACACACACACACACACACACACACACAGTTTGACTTGGGCCAATTCAGTACCTTCTTCATTAACGCTCACAGTAAATATGACAAGTGCGAGGCAGCTGATAACAGGCAGAGTTTAAGTCGCTAGTGAATGTCATTATACTCCAAGCACATTTTCGTAGGCTACCTGGTGACAGCCCTCATGTTCATCATTTGTTTTTGTTGACAAGGGAATAGTTCAGGACTGTCGACACACGTAAATGCTCTAACTGAACTGTGTTTGCTGTCTTGTTATTATTAAAATATTAAAGGTACAGTCCTCAATTACACAATTCATTACACTTTTCATTAGATTCAGTGACATCCTCAATATTCCTCTAGCTGTCTGTCAGTTTGTGTGCTACAAAAAACAAACAAACAAACAATGTTGCTTCAGGAGCATGAAAGGGAGGGGTGTATTTGATTCGCTAAAACATCAACCTAGCCTAGAAATCTAGACGCACCCTAGCGGCAGCAAATTACATTTGTGCTTGTGAGCTCGAAAAATTAAACTTCTATCAGGCCAATCAAATCGGTATAGACAAATTAGGCGGGCTTAACATAATGATTGATGGCAGAGTTGCAACGGTTTGGCTTGAATTCCCTGCTACTTGAAAACAAATAAGATAATGTTGCTGATGGCAAACAGTGTGACACGAGTTAAGCGTTTATTAAGTTGGCAAAAGTTTCAACTAGCCAACTAGCTCCGCTGGTGGGAAACGGATGGGACTCATAGCGCTGTCCTATTGCGTGCAGAGGAAATTTGAAAGACAACCGATTATCCCGCCCCTCGGACTGAGCACTGCGAACGGTGAGTGCCCAGACCCTACATTTTAATGTGGGTCTGGCTTGTCAGGCTAACATCAACCACCTTGTGCCAGGATCGAAGACTGTGCCTTTAAGGGCTTAGCTGGTCACTGTGCCTTTAAGGGCTTAGCTGGTCACTGCCATTAACCCTGAATCATGTGGCTCTTCTCTGTCTGTTTTAGGGCCGTCCACATTCATTTGCTAATCACTAAGAAACAGAGCGCATGCCCTTGCCTCCACCAGGCTCAACACACACACACACACACACACACACACATACGCACAGAAACAGGCAGGCACACACAGACACGCACACACGCAATGGGACCCATAACTGTCTCGGGGCCCAGGCCGTTCCTCACACCCAGGGGCAGGTTATGGTCCGTGGCTCTGGCAGCCTCGGAGTGGATGGTGTGGCCCTAGAGCTCGTTCATCTCCCCAGCACTCAGGAGGAGGCTGGGAAGGAGAGAGAGAGAGGAAAGGAGCGAGAGAGGAGAGGACTTAATGGGAAGGGAGGGAGAGAGGAGAGGGAGGAGGGAGAGAGGAGAGGAGGAGAGAGAAGAGGAGAGAGGAGAGGAGGAGAGGAGAGAGGAGAGGAGAGGAAAGAGGAGAGGAGAGGAGAGGAAAGAGGAGAGAGGAGAGGAGAGAGGAGAGGAGAGAGGGAAGAGGAGAGAGGAGAGGAAAGAGGAGAGGGAAGAGGAGAGGAGAGAGGAGAGGAGAGGAGGAGAGAGGGAAGAGAGAGAAGAGGAGGAGGAGGGAGAGGAAGGAGAGGGAAAGAGGAGAGAGAGGAGGAGAAGAGGAGAGGAGGAGAGAGGAAAGAAGAGGAGAGGGGAGAGGAGAGGAGAGAGGGAAGAGGAGAGAGGAGAGGAAAAGAGGAGAGGAAGGAGGAAGAGGAGAGGAGAGAGGAAGAGGGGAGAGGAGAGGAGAGAGGAGAGAGGAGAGGAGAGAGGAAGAGGAGGAGAGGAGGAGAGGGAAGAGGAGAGGAAGAGAGGAAAGAGGAGAGGAGAGAGGGAAGAGGAGAGGAGAGGAGGAGAAGGAGAAGAGGAGAGGAGAGAGGGAAGAGGAGAGGAGAGGAAAGAGGGAGAGGAGAGAGGAAAGGAGAGGAGAGGAGAGGAGAGAGGAGAGGAAAGAGGAGAGGAGAGGAGAAAGAGGAGAGGAGAGGAGAGAGGAGAGGAGAGGGAAGAGGAGAGGAGAGGAGAGAAGAGAGGGAAGAGGAGAGAGGAAAGGAGAGGAGGAAAGAGGAGAGGAGAGGAGAGGATGTTAAACGCCCGCCTCCGTTTCGTTCCCCTGTTCTCACAGCAGCACGTCTGTTCTTGCCTAGCACTTTACCCCTCTTGTTCCATCCCCGCTTCGCTGAGGGGAGAATGTGCGTGTCTCTCAAGGGAATGTGTCCAGCAGTGTGTAAGGCAAGTCAGTGGAGAGATGAGGCGAGAGAGAGAGGGAGCAGGAGAGAGAGAGAGAGAGAGAGAGAGAGAGAGAGAAAGAGAGGGAAATAGGATGGGAGCGCTAAAGCGATAAGACTGCTGTTGCAGAGCGGGTACGCTCTGTGTCTCCCCCGCCCACCCCCTCGCTGTTTTTTCCTTTGGCTTGCTGCAGGCTCTTACATAAGCCTGGATGAGGAGCGCTGGATATTTCTGGCAGCGCATGCAATCATCAGCACAGGCCTGTTGGAGAAGTTGTGCTTCATGTTTGGCTTGAGACCATGTTTGGAGTATGTGATGTGCTAAACATTCAACATATGTGCATGAACGTGCAAAATATAACATACTGTACCTGTACATATAACACATAACATGTGTGGAGGAACATTCAATGTTTTAATACAGTAACATGCAGCATACTTTACCCATCGATCACATGTACTCCATATACACAGCTGACTATGCCAAAGAAATACCATGGACATAGACCATAGCAAAACATTATTACATTTGGTATCACTGGTATAACAGTGCTACTGCTAATGCCTTTCAAAAACAAAAGTGCAGTCAAGCCACTGAAGTGTTATAAATGTGTTCATTCTGTATGACATGCCAGTCTATAGCAGACCTGAAGTATGTTTGCCAGAGTTATTGGTCATACATTTGGGTCATTTTAAAAGAGAAATTGCTTTGCAGGTTTTAAAAAAAATCAGTCATATCGACCCTCAAACTTAATAAAATGTAGGTACAATGTAGTACAATGATCTTGTCTTGTCAAAATTAAGTGACATTGAAATTGATGGGCAATGAGTAATATGTGAAATATTAGCTTTCACACCAATTATTTGTTCATTAATAATCTATTATTCCTTAATAAATTAATATAATTGTTGACAATTTTAATGGCAGTACAAAAACAGCACTGGAATAAAAAACAAAATGATTTAATTTATTTGGACCACATATGAAGATAGAACAAGTGTTTGTGAAGTTGCCTACACCTATCTTAGATCTAGATGACCTGAAAGGTCTATCAGATAACTAAATACAGCACACGTGGACATGTGCTTAGATGGCCTCCATCTTATTCTGAAAAGCCTTTGTGGCTGCTCCTGTTCAAACCCCAATGATGGCAACTGTCCTGCCCAAATGGTCTTTTGCTGCAGACATAAATACATTGCAATATACAAGACACGCATTACTCCATGGATTGGATCATCTGGGATTTAGATTGTATTCAAGATTAATGTCTTTGTGGGCAGTGCATCTCTGTGAGGGTGGGGGGTGGGCCGCCAGATCCCCGTAGTCCCAAATGGGCCCATGGATGCTCACAGTGATGACCCTCAGTCTGTCTGTTCTGATGGGAGCCAGTGGTATATGGGGTGTACAGTATGGGGGAGTTCCTATATGTGGCAGATGGGTGCTGATGTTATGTAATGGTGAAGGAGGGGCTGTTAGGGGAGGTGTGTGTGTGTGTGTGTGTGTGTGTGTGTGTGTGTGTGTGTGTGTGTGTGTGTGTGTGTGTGTGTGTGTGTGTGTGTGTATTTGAGTGTGTTTCCATTGTCATGAGATTCTCTCCCCAACCTTTTAATTGATTCACCTCTGCCACTCTGCTCACTCTCTTCTTCCAAGCCTCCACCTGGGGCCCATGGATGTTACCTGGCCAGTGATGCATTTCCCACTCACCATCCCTCACCTTGCCCCCCACTCTGCTCTAATTACTGCCAGCTGCACTGTATTTCTCCAGTAGTCCCCTCCCCAGTATATAAAGCCCTGTTTTTCAACCAAGCCTGTCAGATCGTCTTCAAACCTGGACCAGTAACCTGCCTGCCTGCAGACTCCTACCTGTGAGTCGGATCCATTCTGACTGCCTCCCTTGTTCTATCCGACCCTTCCTGGATCTTCTCGATTACTCTCCGATCTTCAGCCCCCGTAACTGAATCTGTGTCTCACCACTTTAGTGCCTAGTCCTTGGTCTGTACTACTACTGCCTGGAGGTTCACCTTGCTGTTGTGTGTGTGTGATTCCCCAGGCCTGTCAGAGTGTGTGTGTATTTGAGTGTGATCACTGGGGACACACACACACTCAGCACCTTTGACTGGAACCCCCTGAGACTTTGAGAGAACCCTGGAACCCCTGGAACCCCTGACACCCCTGGCACTCCTAGCAACCCTGGGGAAAAGACCTCATATGCTCACTCCTCTTCCCCCTGAACCCCAATAAAAAGACTCTGAATTTTTTTGGGTATTCAGTTTTAGATCTTTAACGATGAACCACCTCCTGAGAATGTGGGAAAATGATGCATCTGTGTTTTGGTAATGAGCAGATCTACAGATCTGTTTTCTACATTTAAACATTTTCATTTCCGTAAATACTGTATGTTGTCATCTATAGTTTGACCAGGTTTGTTTCGGGTTATTGTGTTTTTTTCACCTTCAGCCTGTGTCCCCCTTACTGTAACTCCACACCACACTCCTGGGGGATCGCCCCACACTTATGGATCAGTTAGGGAGTTGGGCTGGATGGTGGTATTGGGTGGAAAAAAGAAGCCTGAAGCCTCAAGATGAACATCTCCTGGCCATTATGACACTGCCGTTTCATGAGGGGCTGTGATGGCTACTGTCACTCTTCTCGAGTTTAGTTTAGTTTAGTTTCATGACAAACCATTGAAATACATGTCGGTACAAATCATGCATTAAAACAATGTCAGGGATAGCACAAAAAGTCATAGACTTATTTCCATTGCGGTCCTTGATCTTAACGTACATATACAACACTTAAAACACATAGCACAACACAACACTTAAAACACATAGCACAACACAACACTTAAAACACATACAGGACAGCATCGCCGGTGATCAACGAGAGGTGCCTTTACACACACGATGCGGTGCTGAGTCCGGCGCCCCCGCCTCTGGCTGAGTCTGTCCAGCAAGGGATTAGGATTGGTGACGGAGCTCGCCGGATGTTTGACCCGGATATTCTGAGCCTTTATGATGTCAGCTCAATGAACTATGACAGTGCTCCAGAAAAAGGACATTTCCTGAGATTGAGAAGCTGCTCCTGCTGTATTACAGCTTCACGACTTTTTAGCACTACCTCCCATTTTGCAGCACACATTACATTTACACTGATACATTTGGTGAACCAAAGCGATTAAACACTGGTGGATACATGGCATGTGCATCAAAGCAGCAGATTGTCTTGATGTTCATTTTTGCACCCTTTCTATCTATCAATCTATCTATTTATCTCAGGTACGGCTCAAGCTGTTCATTAAATTCAGTGAAAATGAAGACAATCCTGCAGCAGAAACCCACACGCAATGTATCCAGTGTGTCTTATTCTTTACTGATGAAGTAATAGCTCTCCTGAGGTTTCATCATAACCTTGGTCTTGGTAGCCACCTTCCTCTACTAATGCAGCTGAGCGAAAACATGAAGGCTGTTATGACAGGTAGTTTTTAGAGTTGTACATTGAATTGTTCCTTCTGTTTGGCTTTGGTTGTGTTTCTGTGTGGAAGAACCGCAGGTGTATCGGTTCAAGTCTGAGACAGGTATTGACAAATTGATGAAAGACGCTTTTTAATGAATTCCTTTAATCAGCGAGTCTTTGAGTCATTTCAATAATAAACCAAAGTCAGATCTTTGTCTGGAGATTTCTGGATCTTCTCCAGCATTCCCAAGAGCTCTCACGTTTGTTCTTCTTGGTAGGTTTGCAGTGTAATGATCTGTGAAGGTTTTCCATGAAGAAGTAGCTTACATCGTCACACTAACAGGGAAAAGACAAAAACAAGTAAAAAGACAAAGAAGAAAAGAGCTTAAGCACCTAGCTGTAGGCCCTTGAGTTTGATGTTATCATAACCACTCAAGGTCAGAGCAAATATGCCTCATGTTTCACTCATCAACATCACATTGACTGTCATTCATTTTATTGACATGCACAATTTAGACTACTTCCACGCTACTTCAAACATACAATAGCTTTTATGAGTCTCAAAAGCCAGTGCTACAGTACTGTAAAGCCAGTTATTGAGAAAAATCATATTTTAAACACACACACACACACACATACACACATACACACACACAGACAGACAGACACACACACACACACACACACATACACAGCTATGTGTGATGGCAACACAAGATGCCTATCGCCAAACAACGCACGCCTATTCATCCTTGGCTTTGTGGAATGAAGAGATCCTCGTCGTGTGAATTTCACACACCCAGTCAGTCCGGTTCCTCCCGTTCTGTTGCAGTTTTTTCACGCTTCAAAGGGATGCTAGTTCACACTGTGGGCAACTTTAATTAGGTTGCGCTTCCCTCTCACTGTCCCCACCTCTCATTCCCTCACTATCTCTCTCTTTCCTTCTCTCTTTCCTTCTATCTCTCTCTCTCTCTCTCTTTCCCACTCACTCACTCTCTCTCTGAGTCTCTCCTGTCTTCGCCTAACAATTCCGTATTCTCTTGGAAGGGTTCATATTAAAGAGCTGCATGTATAGGGAGAGCTGTGTGTAGATTAGACGAGGCCTTGTGTGAGCATGTGTGTGCGACAGCTGAGGGGGAGGATGCGCGTTAGCGCCGGGGAAGCTGGAAATAGTCGGCTATATTTGGTGCAGCTAGCGCACATGCAGTCTCGGGGTGGAGGGAAGAAACGCTCTCCAGTTTACTAGGCGTGGAGCTAAGCTAAGACAAGACAAGGCGGCGATGCGTCTAGGGTCCGAGAGATCCGGGAACCCAAGAGCCTCCACAGTTCAACCTTCTCCTCCTCCCTCTAGTTCTCACTCTTCATGTGTTTTTTTGGTTCCTTTATTACTTTCACTATGATTAACATTTTCCTCTTCCTCATACCACACAGTTCTGTATCTGCAAATCTCCTCTTTCTGTTGCATTCTCTGCTATTCCTGTTTTTTTGTGTTCAGAGGTAAATGTCTTTCTTTCTGTAGTTAGTTAGAAGGAAAAATGTCAAAGAACCAAAAAAAAGAGACATGCCATAAACTACACCTTTTATTTTCCTTTATTTATTTAATCATCAGTGGCAATGTTAGCCTTAGCAGTCCTTGGGCAGGAGGCCACACAACAGGGGCAGTGTGGGGTACACAGTGGAACTACCTGAAACTAACTAGCATGTAGAGAACAAACATGTAGATAGTCTTGAATTTCCCCTTGGGGATCAATAAAGTATCAATCAATCTATCTATCTATCTATCAAACATACATCTATTTACTTACACACTACTGGTCAAAAGCTTGGGGTCACTTAGAAATGTCCAATTCCACTCCATTATAGACAGAATACTAGCTGAGATCAGTTGCATTGTTTTTTTTAATCAGGGCAGCAGTTTTCAGATTACATTATGCTTACATAATTGCAAAAGGTTTTTCGTGGAAATGGCTGATCTTTAATGCAATATCTATATTGCCCATTATCAGCAACCATTCGTCCAATGTTCCAAAGGCACATTCTGTTTACTAATCTGATATCATTTTAAAAGGCTAACTGAGAAAACATGTACATGTAACAGTTACACATACAAAGCAACATCATATCAGGAATATTGGACCTGAAGAGTAAACATGTTACTATGACAAATATTGCCAAATATAAACTTCAGCTTTACTGATTAAGGACTTTAGAAGTAGCAGGAAAGCCATGAAAGACCTTTTAGCTTCTCACACACAGCATTGCAGTTCCACTGCAAATCCACAGAGGAAAGCTGGACACAGGTTTTGGTTCCACTGCATGAATAACAGTAATATCCAATAAGAAGATCGAGGGATTTGACTGTAGGATTTAAATGTAGAGATGAAGTGTACTAAATCTCCAGAAAAAATGATTAAGATGAATGCCTCCACATACAGTACATATGTAGAAGATCAAATTAATGCCACCTAGGAATCAGCTATCAATTCTAATCATACTAAAATATGTACTATTTTATGACTATTTCTAATATTATTAACTTAGACCGTAAAGGCATATATGGCATTTCCATGCTATGTTTTTGTGTATCTAATAGTATAGTTAAATGTTAGAGGTAATGATAATAATAATAGTATCGCCCTTGTGTCACTTGTAATTTGACACATGTGCTTCAATTGATATTCCGTCCTCATACCGGATGCTCAATACATGCTCAAGTCACGGCACTGGTTCTGGTGCCTATTGAATCTGCATGTGTGCCCCATCTCATTGTTTGTCTGACTGGACTCCGGACTGGACAAGTGTCAACTACATCTCAAAAGCCCTGTGCGTCCGAGACAGTGTGTGCCTTTACAAGCAATATGCAGGGACATGTGTGTGCGTGTGTGTGTGTGTGTGTATACGCATGCTTCTGTGGATATCCACCTCTCTCATTTCACTCTGTGTGTTTATGTGTGTGTGTGTAGGAGAGGTACCTTCCCCCGCCCCGTTCTTGCATTCTCTGTGCTCCGATTGGCCTGCGTTTCTATGG